>NW_009951917.1:403713-496918 GCF_000747805.2 Chaetura pelagica | reverse complement strand
CCAGTTGGGTGATGGCAGGGGCTGTGGGTGCTCCTCTCTGGCCTGCAGGGTCCTGAAGAGGATCTTGTGTCCTTGCCTTGCAGTGAGTGTGGTGGATCCAGTGTTCCTGGCTCAGCACAGGGTTTCTGTGTTTGGGGTGTTGGTCAGGGAAGAGGAGGAGGCTAAAGCCAAGGAGGCTGGCCATGCCAGGTGAGCCTCCTCCTGGAGGAGCAGTGTGGCTGAGGGTGCTGGGCCACCACACCCCCACTGTGTGTGTGTGAGATGTTTCCCTTGGGCAGGGGTGCCTGAGCTGATGCCCAAAGGTCCGGGCACTGTTGTCCTGTGGAACACATGTTGCTCCTGCCAAACCACCTGGTGGTACTGGAGCCTGGGGGAAGGCTGGGAGCTGGGCTGGGATCAAGTGGCTCAGAGTGGGCTCCCACCAGCTCATCCTGCTGTGTCTCTCTAGATTTCTGCCAGTCATCCAGACAACGTCCAAAGAGAAGCTGAAGAAGCCCAAGGAGCATCTAAAGCTGCCAGTGATTGTTCCTGAGCCCTCAGTAACGGTACGTCCAGGGCTTTGCCAGCCTGGATGACACTTGGGGGTCTGAGCAGTGGCAGAATAGGCAGCAAGAGCTGCCCCCCATCCCTGCCCTCCTGTCCTGCCCCAGCCCCAGAAGAATAATGATGCACGTGGGGTTGTGTTTGTGTCTGTGTCCTCCAGGAAGCAGAGGCATGCCATGCTGCGCTGGGATCAAGTGGCTCAGAGTGGGCTCCCACAAGCTCATCCTGCTGTGTCTCTCTAGATTTCTGCCAGCCATCCACACAAAGACCAAGAAGGAGCTGAAGCAGCCCAGACGTTCAGCTCAGTCAGAATTGAAGCTCCCATCAATTGATCCTGAGCCCTCAGTAACGGTACGTCCAGGGATTTGCCAGCCTGGATGACATTTGGGGGTCTGGGCAGTGGCAGAATAGGCAGCAAGAGCTGCCCCCATCTCTGTCCTCCTGTCCTGCCCCAGCCCCAGAAGAATAATGATGCACGTGGGGTTGTGTTTGTGTCTGTGTCCTCCAGGAAGCAGAGGCATGCCATGCTGCGAGGGAGGAAAAACGGCTCCGGCTGCTGATGGCATCCAAGTGCCGGGAGCTGCAAGCGGAAGTGTGGCAGGAATTCCATGCCACCAGGACAAGGCAGCAGGTGGAGCGAGGCCAGGTATGACAGACACTTGGCAGCCCCCAGGAAAAGGGGTCTGGGAGGGAGCAGGGAGGGTCTCCCAGCACAGACACCTGGCTGGGCCATGCAGAGTCCATGTTATGGCAAGGGGGAACACATGGCTCAGCTGCAGGCTTGGGAGCAGCCCCAGCTGGGGTGGCAGTGCTTTAGGAGTGTCCCTTCTGCCTTTGCAGATCACCCACCGCTATCTCTATGAGGATCCCCATCGTCCTGCCCACCTCCTGAGGAAGGAGTATGCTGAGAAGCTGAGAAATGAGGGGACACAGGAGGATTGGAGATGCCAGGAGAGCTGTCAGCAATGAGAGCCAGGGCAAGAAGAGCCCCATCAAAGGGCAAGGTGCCAAGTAGATGCTGCTGGTACCTGTGCCCAGCCAGAGTGACCATGCTGCTCCCTGCATTGCCTTTCTCTGCAGCCAAGGGAACAGGAGTGGACCAGTAAATACATGGAACACAGGCTGCAACTAACCCAAAAGGCTTTTGTGAAAATGAAATTCATGTCAAGAATTTTCTGCCAGTTTAGCAACAGCTTATACAACTACTCTTCCAGTGTAGTCACATGTTTTGGTTTGGTTTAGTGTTTTTTTTAGTAGCAGGAGAAGGGCCCCAGGAGTGGCTCCAGTAAGAAGCTGAGAAGTTCCCCCTGCTCCAAACCCAGACAAGGAGCCATTAGAGGGACAGTTTCCCTGCAGCCCATGGCGAGATGGCAGCTGTGCCCCTGCAATTGTGGAGGAACATAGTGGAACATTCCCTGGAGGTGCCAAGAGGGGTGAACTTGGCCAGTGGACTTGGATTTTGTGGCCAGAGGATTTGCTGCCAGTGGACTCTGATTACGAATCTTTGGAAGACACTGGAGCCAAAGGAGGTGCCTGTTCCCTGAGCAGCCCGTGACTCTGTGGGAAGCCCAGGCTGGAGCAGCTCCGGGCCTAGTGGGAAGGACTTATGAAGAAGGGAGGGGTGGGGGTAACGTATGTAAGCTCTAGTCTTTGTGTTGTCTGTGTCCAATGGGCATTGGATTAGAGTGAAAATAAATTATTTTTTCCCCAAGTTGAGTCTGTTTTGCCTGGGACCTTAATTGGATGAAGATCCCTTCTTGTCCTTTGTCTCAACCCATGAGCTTTGTCCTTCTCATCTCAGAGTGTGTGTGTGTGTGTGGGCAGTTGAGTGAACGGCATAACCCATTACATCACACTGTAGAAAACTACTCGGAATCCTTCCCCAGTGATGTTGGCATGTTCTGCTTCCTTACAGCAGCAGCAAAATTCTTCTTGTGTGCTGTGAAGTGTCTCTCTCAATAAAACCTTCCCACTATCCTTTTTAGGGTAGAGAAGGAAATCTGATTCGTGGTATAAGTACAGAGGGTCTAAAGAAAGCTCTGGGTTTCATTTAGAATAGCCTGAAATGAAAGGCTGGTGAAGGGCCTAGAGAATAAATCTTATGAAGAATGTTTGAAGAAGCTGGGAATCTTTAGTTTGAGAAAGAGAAGGCTAAGGGGAAACTCATCAGTCTCTACAACTACCTGAAAGGTCATTGTAGAGAGGTTGGTGCTGGTCTCTTTTCACACATAATTAGTAACAGAACAAGATGGAATGGCTTCAAGCTGCAACAGGGAAGGTTTAGTCTGGACATTAGGAAAGATTTTTTCACAGAAAGAGTGGTTAGAGACTGGAATAGGCTGCCCAGGGAGGTGGTTGAGTCACCATCCCTGGATGTGTTTAAAGGTGGTTTGGATGATTGGATGTGGTGGATGTGGTTTAGGGGAGAACTTTGTAGAGTAGGGATGATGGTTGAACTTGATGATCCCAAGGGGCTTATCGAATCTGAATAGTTCTATGATTCTATTACTCTATGATAGTAAAGAAAAATCACTTGCCTTCAGCAAAATCTGTAGCTAATACAGATAAACCACATTAAACAGACCCTGTATTTCTCTTGCAACTGTTATGGAACAGAACTGCATAGTGAGCACGAAGACACCTAACATTACTAAGCTGGGAAACTTGTGAATGCCTATGTGTTTTTGACATGGATATTGTAACTATGGCAGTAATAATGAGTAGCAAACTGGCAGGAACTTCTTGGGTCCAGGAATCACATCCCATCATCCCAGTCATAAATTACAGGAAGTTCTGTCCTAAAGTCATTAAGTTTTCTGTTCTCACCTCTATTAGGAAAACTATTCATAGAATCATAGAATTATAGAGGTTGGAAGGGACCTCTGAAGATCATTGAGCCCAACCCTAGTGCTGCAGCATTACCCTCTTTCTCTGACAATTAGAAACCATCTTCAAAATTGCAGGCTAAGCTTTTTAATAATCAGTTTGTACCCATTTATTCTTGCACCAACATTATTCTTAAGTTTTAAACGTTCTCCTGCCTTCTCTCACTCTTGGAGCAAATGACTAATTAATCTGTCAAGCAAATAAGTTAAGGATGTGCAGAGACTATCAAATCACTTCACACTGAGCTTAAAATTCCATTTTTCCTTTTAGTTTTCAGACTCAATGTGCCCTGGTATCCCCCATTTAGTTGTATCACCATTTGTTGTATACTGAAATCAGAGACACAGAGTATGGAGACAAAAAGGGAGCTGGGTCAGTAACAGCCTCTGCACAGTGACTTGTCCTTTTCATACTCTTCATACACCAATATCCAGAGGCTGCACTTGTTCTCAAATAGGACATACCTTAAACATTAAGCACTGCCCTGGAAGAAATGTATGTTTCCAGATAGTGAGCAGGTAATATACCAAACGTCTTTGGAGGTCTGGTATAAAAATCATGCAAACAGAAAGCATCCTCAGGTGCATCTCAAGGATACAGCCCACAACAAGGCCTCCTACCTCTTGCACAGTCTATTCCCTGTGCACAGAGTGCTTTATGGAGCAAGAAAACACTATTAGAACCATTTTACCACTGAGGTAAAATGGAAATCCAGGAGAGCCATTTCACCAGCTAATGGGGGAAATCCTTTAGAGTGCAGGTTTCAGTCTGGTGCTTTAACCTTGAGGCTGTACTGCTTTGCCACTGCCAATGTACCATTGCATTACCACTGTATAGCTTTTAGCTTGTCTGTTACTGTACTAAAAGCTCCTACTCAGCTTTCTTTTTTTCAGACACCAGACAACAATATAAAAAGGTACCAGCAAACTCACTTCATATAAATTTGGCTCATCAGGAGAGTCATGTCTTGAAGTTGATGGGTTGAATAAAGAAGTGGTGTGCATTGCTCTCAGCTAAATACATAGAGCAACTGAGAGAATGACAGAGAAAGGGGTACAAAAGAATCAAAAACATGCTGGAAAAAATTGGGGGCTTTAAGATACACTTTTAGTTATGCTGAGAAAAGAAGTGAAAAAATTAGAAAGGGCAGAGTTTCAGACACACTCCTGAATGCTTCAACAGTTTTGTCATGGATGGCATCAACACAGGGCAAGACTGTTCATATCACCTGAGCATCCCAGAATGTTTTACCTCACCAATTTACATGAGTCCACCATCCCCATGCAAACTGTATTGCCTTTGCAGGCCAGGTTGCAGTTTCTCAATAACTTTCTTATGCTCTTTGTATAAATGACCTCTCTCAGGAGTAAACCACATTGAAAAAAGCCTAGCCTCTGGTTTTCAATGTAAGTTTCCTTTAAACAACATAACTTACAATTTGGAGTATTTTTATATACGTTTAAAAAACTTAACTGAGAAGACAGTAAAAAGACAAAAAGGGTTAAATACAATGCAGGAAAATATTTGAGGTTTTTCTGTTTTCATGAATGAGAAAAGAGAAACATTGATCAGAGAAAGGACCTAACTCAATACAGATTTATATACTATGAGATTGCCTTGCAAACAAGCAAATTTTAGAGGGTATTAATTAGTTCAATGTGATCATTTCCAAAGAACTGGAGAAATAAATGTTAAAACAGCAAAATGTCATGAAGAGAAGCAGGCCCAGATTTATTCACAGAATCAAGTACACATGCAGAGGTTTCTGGCAAAGCCTTATCTGGCAAAATTTTCATAGTACTTGACTGCTTATGAAAATATATATTAGAAATAACTTGGACTTTTCATTGAAATAATATTTTTTGAAAAAAATTAAGAGAACTAAGGAAGTAGGTGACATTTGCTGACATTTAGTCATTTTGCAGAAAGACAAGCTACAAAAATGTCACTGCCTTCCTACATTTTCACACAAAAGAGTAAAAAAGAAATATCTGTGTTTTGAAACAATGCTTTCTGATGACATCTTACACTCCATAGAGAAAGAATAAAAGATGGTGTATGAGTTACAAAATGAGACTGCTATAATAGGTTTGTCTAATATTGAGTCAATCTAAAATTATGCTCCTTTATCCCCTTTCTTTGTAATCAGCAGAAAAGAAAAATGTCTTCATTTTTCTGTTGCCCTTTCTTAGAAAATATGCTTTATGTAATTTGTTTTTAATTCTCCATTCAGACATTTCCTAACACAAGATGTTATGCTTACCAGTGAAGCTGCATAATGAAACCACAGTTGCTTATTGTTAGAATATACTAATTTCCTTGACCGTTGTGTTCTCATGAAGGAGGAGGAAAAAGAGAGGAGGGGGGAGGTGGTATCTACTCAAGACAGCAGGACAGTTAAGTACAAGTGAGCATAAGAGTCTGGAAGCAAAGATAATTGCCCAGACCCTATCAGAACTGTTAAGTCTTGTAAATCTGTAAATCATGCCAAGGAAAATAAAAGGTTTTGTCACTTTCTCCATACAATGCAATGAATCGCTTATAAAACAATTGAAAGCATATCAGAATACTAGTAATGCTAAATGCATTGTTCAGTTGGTACCAGTGTTATATTATAGGTGTGCAGTCAGGTTGCCAGTAGCTCTCAGAGGAACCGGTAGATTGAGAGTACACACTGAGCCAGGACACAGGGAATGACAACAGACAGTCTGTGTTGCTGAAAGGTTTCAAGCTGGATTTTCTTCAATAGGAGACAGGATACTGTTAGACTGTCATATCTGATTTTACTGAAGGGCTAGGGTCTCTCTCTTTTCACCAATATTTATTAAGATAATATATAGAATTTCGGAGTCTTCCAATACATAATACATTTTTTAAAATTCAGCAACTGAGTAGCAGTGGGAGGAGGCCAAATACAAACTGTTTATTTTAAAGTGGATTGCAGAAAAGAAGGGTTAAAATCCTGGAATATTACCTCTCATGGCAAGGCTTCTTCCCATGCCCAAGCTCAGCATGGGAAACATCATCCGTTTGCTGTCACCAGTTACACACTGGTGTTGTGTTTCCTGGCCTTGATTTGGATGTCATAGGGCTGAAGGCCAGGCTGGATGGGGCTTGAAGCAACCTGGTCTGGTGGGAGATGTCCTTGCCTATGACAGGGGTTTGAAGCTGTATGATCTTTGAGGTCCCTTACAAACAAAACCATTTTATGATTTATGATTCTTTTTCCTTTTAATTGAATTCTAGTCAGGAACCTCAAACTAACATTTATCATTGAAGGCACAAACCATGCTACAGCTTCATTTTTTCCCTGTAATGAGACTACTTTACAGACCATGGCTTCTCATGCAGGAAGAAGTAAGGGTCTTGAAAAAATGAACACTGCAGGATAGCAGAGCCACGCAGAGACACAGGATACTCAGCAGTCTTATCAAGACTACAGTGACAATCAGACTCACTATTTTACCCATCACTGGGAGACCTGATAAGGAAAAATCAATATAGGTCTCAGTAAGTTTCTCCTTGTTTAGGCTGCTCTAATCACATCTAATTTGTCTTCCTATTTCAGACAATTTTCATTTTCAAATTAGGGTAGCATTGGTATGCTTGTCATCCAAATGTTTTCATTTACATAGTTCTTCATGTATGCATATGCCAAGAGTGAGAAAAGATATGGTAGAAAAATCCAATGGAAACTGTTTTTCTCCATCTTTCTCTTAAGCTGTAAATGTTTGTGATTCTCAGTGGCCTCTTCCATTATTATAGCAGGTAAACTCCCAACAGTAATCAAGACAGGTTAAATAAAATCTACATAACTCTGCTTTAGGGCTATTTTGGAGAAGGATCAAAGTATAAATGTCTTCCTATCAGTGTCTGGAATCTTTGTGAACATGATGACCAAAAGGCATCAGGGTAATGGACAGTGGCTGTGGAAGGGTTTAAATCTGAGGTCTACGTTTGAATTGAAAAGGTATATACAAACTCTGGGATGCTAATACTTCTTGTGACATAGATGTCTGGTGGAGAGCCTTGTAAAAAGCAGTGCCTCACAGGATCCTTAGAATAAGAAAATGTTGCAACCTTTATTGACTGCTTCAGGAAAGGGCTTTAATGAGACTCTTTTTACAAGTAGTCTTTACAAGATATTTAATTTTACCTATAGCAAGTACAGAGATGTGCTCATCTTTTTAAATCCCAGAAGCATTAAAGGTAAGTTTTCTACCTCATGATGATATATGGTTTTACTTCAGGGCTTTTGTAGTGAGTAGGATGGAGGCTTATGTTTACTTTTCTAAGTCTGTGACAAAACAACTCTTGTTTTTTTCAAACCAAGCTTTTAAAAATATTTAACTTATATTGAGATTTAGTGGTTTGAACACCAATTACTTGCATTCTCACAGATCAAGGAAGATATAAGAAACATCCCAAATCCCCCAAATGAAACACATTGGTTGTCTTATGAGGAAGCTGGCAGCAAAAGCTAAGTGGTTTATCAAAATATTAATATATATAAATTAGCAACTCGATTTCCCTAATTTTACCATACAAGCAGCTGGGACCTGTACAGATCCAGTATAAGGGTATTGATAGTAAGATCATTATTTCCGTTATTTAAAGTTAATGTTATGCACAATAATTGGAAAACACATCTTCAGCACCTGCTCTGTTTTGGTTTTCTCTTGGTAGGGACAAAAAAATTGCATAATGAACAAGATTGTAATAAATTGTATGGCTAGATGTATTATAAACAATTTAATTATCACATAATTCTAGTTACCTCTTATCTCATGAAAATTATTTATATATTAAATGTCACACTGATTGTATTTGTTTTGCAAGAAGCTATAAAGGCTTCTTTTTGAAATTTTACCATGCTCTTCTTCTCTGCACTAGTAGGATCACTTACATCTACTCATAGTGTACACAACTCTATTGAAGCCATGGGTTTGGGCTATATTTGCAACCAAAAAAACCCCCAAAATGTTGACTTATGACAAAACAGGGACAAATAAATAATGAAGTTAGTTTTGATTCTTGATGGCTCTACTGCTTAAAAAATAAAGACATTAAATGAGACTGCCTACTTATCTATCAGTCAGCAACAGTAATACAGAGGTAGTGGGCTAATGTAATGTAACCAAGAGTAGGGACATCTCATGGGAACTGCATCCCCCATTCCTCACAGGAGGGTTCTCAGGGGGTTTCTGCACCATCTTGTTCATCTTCTACACCTCTGGTCCCTGGTGACAACTGATGTGGCTCTTCAGGAGGTAGAGCCTAGGAAAGGGGAGAAGGGGTGAAATTGATACCTTCTCTGGAGTAATGACCCGATGAACTGCTCAGGAAGAGCAGTTGGACTGAGATATTTGAAGAGAGACTTGACTTAGAAGCCAGAAGCAATGTGGTGGGTTATGAGCTTTTGCTAGAGTAGGAAACCCAGGACAGCATTTACACAGTACATACTGTCTATGGCTTGGAAAACTTGCAGTCTTACAAAAATTAGAAAAGTACAAAAACTATTAAACTTTTCCATCTACTAATCATGAACATTGAGATTTGTGAGTCTCTCATGACCTAAAGAAATACCCCATTTCCAAAGCACAGCTTTCACCACCATTGAAAACTTTGATTTGATGCCACGTTTTCAAAAATTATTGGTGAATTGGAGTGTGTCATCAGTATAAAGTGTAGCAATCCATAAATGTGTAGACAAATGACTTCAGATAAGAGCAACTTCAATCATCATTTTGAGTAATTTCAAAGTAATTGGAATGAATACGGTCCCTTGAGGTATATATATTCTTCTACACATATACACATATAAAACCGAAATTATTTTTCCATTATTTCCAATGAGATTTTCAGTATGACCTAAGGGACTTAGCAGTGTCTCATTAATAGTTTCTAGCAAATTAGTATCTAATAAAGACCATCTGGGAACTACTACCTAAAAAACATTGGTAGGAAATACGTCATTAAAAGAGAAATTCCCTGTGCAAAATTGTTAATTTCACTAAATAGAGGAGCATTTTCAATGGTCAGATCAATCTGAACTGAAATACTTTGTTGGGAGGTTGGTTTTTTTGTTTGTGGGGGTATTTAGCCTATACCTGACACATTTCCTTTTGATGTATTTGAGAGTACATCTCCATTTCAAAGTACCATGGATGACTATGGGGGTTGTAAATATGTCCCCTCCTTTTCCAAGTGGCAATGACTTTTTAATCTCCACTCCTGATGCACCTCCAGCACCTCTTGACAGGGGTATGTAAATCACCGTTGGAGTCGCCTGCTGACCACCTTGTGCCATGGGAGAAGTTAGTTAACCAGAGAGCTCAGCCGACAGGACAGAATGAAGAAATAAATTGTCCAAACTCTGATCCCTGTGTTCCTGCAATTTTTTTCTATGGAGATGCAATTTAAGGTGCATGTGCTGCAAAATGAAAGAGAATAGATCTCAGAACTGATGATGTGGTTGTGCTGTTTTCCTTACTGAGAAGCAGTTATTTAGTTTTTCATCTGAGGTTATCAATGTGTTGAAATTCCTGTTCTGTGGAAAAAGGTTGTCTGTTCTCATGTTGGGTGTCACAATCAGATAGTGAGATACGTGGAGATTCTTTGCAATCCTGCTGGGACTAAACAAGGATAATACAGTATCAGGTACACAGGGAAGCCCTCTCATCATCCTTAACAGCCTCTGCAGATTGTTATAGCATGTTGGTAACACCAGTTGTCCTAGTCTCAGTTATTCAAACAACACCCCATCCCATCTGTATGTCCAGTCCCTAGTTATCACATCCCTTTTGTTCTGTTTCTGCCTGTGTCTCTGCCTTCTATCAGAAGTGGCTGTCATGAAGCAATACATCTGTGCATATTAAAAAAAATAATTATTCTGCTTACATGCTTTTCACACTTTTGTGCAGACTGATGCTGTTGCCTTATTTAGTCTCATGTTGGGAGAGAAGACAGGCCACTCTCCACATCTTTTTATGGCTGCAGAGTGCTGCCCATTCTCATGACTCATCACAGACTAAAACCCTCACACAGAAAAATGTCCCAGGTTTGATGGGGCACACATCTTTGCCTCCCCTAGATCCATCATAAGCCACACAGCTACAAGGAATATAATAGGCAAAATTTAATACTGATCTGAAAAGGAGATTTTCAACCTTCTCAGTGCTGCTCTCCACAAGAGTTCATCAATTTTTGCAAGATCACAAGTGAGCCTTTTTGGCAAAAGGTGCAGGGGGCTCATGTAATTTCTGAGAAGGAATTTCTGAGAAGGAACTAGGAACATTGTCAGCCTTTTTCAAAAAGTAATCTTGAAGGCTCTCTCCAAGCTGAATTTCCCTTTGAAAAACTGTTTATTATTATCATAAGAGAATTAAGATATTTTTAGAGGAGGAGTGACAAAGGATCACAATCAGTTAAATGCCAGTGTTTCCCATCAATTATTAAACAAACAAAAAGCTAATGAACAAACTGAAACATTTCAAATTATTATTGGTAATAATTCTCATTTATATAATTCAAATTATTATTTCATAATGTTTTTATTGAAAGCTCCCTGTATAGATGATGGAAGTGAAGCACAGAGGTGAGTGTGAGGTCTCTTCCCTACATAGAGAGTAATGTTATTAGTTTAGTTAGTGGCCTTGTCAGTTTGTCACTGTTTGACTCAGGATGGCCAACTAGAGAAAATAACACTCTCAATCCCCTCCCCCTCACACTCAGATAGGGAAGGAGAGCGAGAATGAGAGAGAGACTCTCTGATTGAAAACTAAACTACACAGCTTTAATTAAGCACCGAAGATAAAAGAAAATACATACAGTCATATACAAATGTATTCAGGGAATGTACAAACACCCTATTGCCTCCCCTTACCCCCAGCAACTCCCACAGCATCTCCTGAGCTGGGAACAATCCCAAAAAGTCCCAGAGCTACTGGAGAGAGCACAAAGTGATGAGGGTCAGGAGAGCTGGAGCCTGGGGGTCGGTGGTGATGAATGGATGCTGCCATGGATGGAAGAGAAGAGAAGAAGAAGCAGGAAGGAAGTTTCTTCTGTGATCTCTGACCTTCCTCTGAGCTTACATAGATATATGGAATGGAGTATCTCTGGCCAGTTTTGCTCTCTGTCTAATTCAGCCTCCTATGGGGGGTCCCTGTACTGCCTGGACCAGCAGAGTAAAGATGTGACCTGGGAGTCCTGGCAGTAACAAAAACATTCCAGCACTTTTATCAGTCCTAGCTGGAATATTGCTGCTAGTTAAAAGAAAGCTTACTGAAGGAAAAAAAAATAAATAAATAAAAAATCAGTAAAAGGAAAATTGGCTTCATTCTGGCTCATAACAGGACACAGTTATTAATTGAAATAAGTAAAATTGCGGAGAAAAGTCACATTTGGGGAAAAATCACATAAAAGAGAACATAAGGGACATGCAGAATAAAAACAAGGCCCAGAAAACAGTGAAACAGTAAGAATTAGTAGAGAAAAACATTCCCCAAGTAGTCAACAGCCCAGCCTTGAGACAGGCCTGCAGGACAGATGGAAGGGATGGAAAGGAGCACTCCCCACATCTTGTCTTGTTTACAGGCTTGAGCACTGGGCAGAAACACATTGAGTAATTGAAATTACTGTATTACTATATTAATGATCCATTAGCATACTACAATTCACATCCACAGGCTAGAGGGACCCCTACTAAGAACAAGCCCCTTACTCTTTGAGCAGGCACAGTGAAATTCCTGAGCACTGCCTCTTGAAATGGAAGCGTGGAGTTAGTGACCCATCGTGTGTGCCAGAGATAGAACAATGTTAGAGATAAAGTTCTTTCTCATGTTTTGAGGTACAAAAGTAGCATTTGTGTTTCGGCAAGCTGAGCTTGCTTTGTGGAATGCTCCCCCTCCCTGTTCTGCTCCCTGTTCTCTGCAGAACTGGATGTTGAAGCAAATATCTGGACTGTGCGTGGATCAGCTCTGTGCACACTGGGTAATGGACCTGCTTTTGTGATAAGAGCCTGACTGACCCAATGGAAGCACATTGGTCAAATCTAAGTAGGAGGTTTGTGAAGGAAATGGATTAACTTGTTTCTTTTTGGAAATACAAATGAGGGATGGAAGTTCTAAAGCTACATGGCCTTTTCTGCTGCCACTTCTCTTTCCCATTCAGACTTTTCCCTCAGCCCAGGTCCAGCCTGCTTTTAGTAAAAACCTGTACCTTCACAGAGATTCCCTGGAACTTCACCCCAAAATGGCTTTGTTTTTAATTCATGTTATATCCTTGACTTACATCTTCTTCTATTGGAAACTGCTGTTACCGTCACAGAATCTTTTCCTTATGTTTAGGTTGAAGCTCCTGTGTTCCAGTTTGTGACCATTGCCCCTTGTCTTGTCACTGGACACCAATGAAAGAAATCTGGTCCCATCATCCTGACACCTGCCTTTTAGATATTTATTGATGAGATACCCCCTCAGTATCCTTCAAGCTAAAAGATGTAACTCTCTCAGTCTTTCATTGTATGGTAGATGCTCCCTTCCTCTAATCACCTCAGTGACCCTGAACTGGATTCTCTGCAGTAGTTTCTTGTCTTTCGTGAATGCAAGAGCCCAGAATTGGATGTGGTACTCCAGGTGTGGCCTCAACAGGGCAGAATAGAGGGGGAGGATGACTTTCCTCAACCTACTGACCACATTCTTCCCAGTGCATCCCCAGACACCACTGGCCTCCTTGGCCACAAAAGCACATAGGTGGCTCATGGTCAGCCTGTTGTACACCAGGACCCCAAGGTTCTTTTCCCCAGAGCTGCTTTCCAACACATCTGCCTTTCCACCCCTGGCTGTCCACCTTTAGGAGCTTCTCCTGTCCAGAGCATGCTGCAGCATTGCCTTTGGCCTGCCTGTGGTGGGTTTCTGTCCATTCCCATCCCAAGCCTGTCAAGCCTCCTTCAAGGGGAAGACTACCTCTGTGGCTTGCAGACTGCAGGCTGTGGCTGAGGACTGCCTGCCTGCTGCCCGAGGATGTCCCTCATCCAATTAACACTGAGGTTCATTGGTGCTGCTCCAGTATGGACCACTGAGAGCCTGTCAGAGGGCTTCATGCTTTTATTGCATTTACAACAATCTACGCAATGACTGTCATCCATGTGACTGTCATCCATCCTGTCAGATTTTATAGCTCTTGAATGACTTGCAGTACTCTCTTATCTAGATTTGATAGCAAGCAAGTCCTCTTTACAAGGCCTTTGACAGTGAAAGCAGCATCCAAAACGCTAGATTTTCTTCTTACCGTTCCCAGACATCTTCACTGTCACTCCATCTTGAAAGAGAATAGATCTCAGAACTGATGATGTGGTTGTGCTGTTTTCCTTACTGAGAAGCAGTTATTTAGTTTTTCATCTGAGGTTATCAATGTGTTGAAATTCCTGTTCTGTGGAAAAAGGTTGTCTGTTCTCATGTTGGGTGTCACAATCAGATAGTGAGATACGTGGAGATTCTTTGCAATCCTGCTGGGACTAAACAAGGATAATACAGTATCAGGTACACAGGGAAGCCCTCTCATCATCCTTAACAGCCTCTGCAGATTGTTATAGCATGTTGGTAACACCAGTTGTCCTAGTCTCAGTTATTCAAACAACACCCCATCCCATCTGTATGTCCAGTCCCTAGTTATCACATCCCTTTTGTTCTGTTTCTGCCTGTGTCTCTGCCTTCTATCAGAAGTGGCTGTCATGAAGCAATACATCTGTGCATATTAAAAAAAATAATTATTCTGCTTACATGCTTTTCACACTTTTGTGCAGACTGATGCTGTTGCCTTATTTAGTCTCATGTTGGGAGAGAAGACAGGCCACTCTCCACATCTTTTTATGGCTGCAGAGTGCTGCCCATTCTCATGACTCATCACAGACTAAAACCCTCACACAGAAAAATGTCCCAGGTTTGATGGGGCACACATCTTTGCCTCCCCTAGATCCATCATAAGCCACACAGCTACAAGGAATATAATAGGCAAAATTTAATACTGATCTGAAAAGGAGATTTTCAACCTTCTCAGTGCTGCTCTCCACAAGAGTTCATCAATTTTTGCAAGATCACAAGTGAGCCTTTTTGGCAAAAGGTGCAGGGGGCTCATGTAATTTCTGAGAAGGAATTTCTGAGAAGGAACTAGGAACATTGTCAGCCTTTTTCAAAAAGTAATCTTGAAGGCTCTCTCCAAGCTGAATTTCCCTTTGAAAAACTGTTTATTATTATCATAAGAGAATTAAGATATTTTTAGAGGAGGAGTGACAAAGGATCACAATCAGTTAAATGCCAGTGTTTCCCATCAATTATTAAACAAACAAAAAGCTAATGAACAAACTGAAACATTTCAAATTATTATTGGTAATAATTCTCATTTATATAATTCAAATTATTATTTCATAATGTTTTTATTGAAAGCTCCCTGTATAGATGATGGAAGTGAAGCACAGAGGTGAGTGTGAGGTCTCTTCCCTACATAGAGAGTAATGTTATTAGTTTAGTTAGTGGCCTTGTCAGTTTGTCACTGTTTGACTCAGGATGGCCAACTAGAGAAAATAACACTCTCAATCCCCTCCCCCTCACACTCAGATAGGGAAGGAGAGCGAGAATGAGAGAGAGACTCTCTGATTGAAAACTAAACTACACAGCTTTAATTAAGCACCGAAGATAAAAGAAAATACATACAGTCATATACAAATGTATTCAGGGAATGTACAAACACCCTATTGCCTCCCCTTACCCCCAGCAACTCCCACAGCATCTCCTGAGCTGGGAACAATCCCAAAAAGTCCCAGAGCTACTGGAGAGAGCACAAAGTGATGAGGGTCAGGAGAGCTGGAGCCTGGGGGTCGGTGGTGATGAATGGATGCTGCCATGGATGGAAGAGAAGAGAAGAAGAAGCAGGAAGGAAGTTTCTTCTGTGATCTCTGACCTTCCTCTGAGCTTACATAGATATATGGAATGGAGTATCTCTGGCCAGTTTTGCTCTCTGTCTAATTCAGCCTCCTATGGGGGGTCCCTGTACTGCCTGGACCAGCAGAGTAAAGATGTGACCTGGGAGTCCTGGCAGTAACAAAAACATTCCAGCACTTTTATCAGTCCTAGCTGGAATATTGCTGCTAGTTAAAAGAAAGCTTACTGAAGGAAAAAAAAATAAATAAATAAAAAATCAGTAAAAGGAAAATTGGCTTCATTCTGGCTCATAACAGGACACAGTTATTAATTGAAATAAGTAAAATTGCGGAGAAAAGTCACATTTGGGGAAAAATCACATAAAAGAGAACATAAGGGACATGCAGAATAAAAACAAGGCCCAGAAAACAGTGAAACAGTAAGAATTAGTAGAGAAAAACATTCCCCAAGTAGTCAACAGCCCAGCCTTGAGACAGGCCTGCAGGACAGATGGAAGGGATGGAAAGGAGCACTCCCCACATCTTGTCTTGTTTACAGGCTTGAGCACTGGGCAGAAACACATTGAGTAATTGAAATTACTGTATTACTATATTAATGATCCATTAGCATACTACAATTCACATCCACAGGCTAGAGGGACCCCTACTAAGAACAAGCCCCTTACTCTTTGAGCAGGCACAGTGAAATTCCTGAGCACTGCCTCTTGAAATGGAAGCGTGGAGTTAGTGACCCATCGTGTGTGCCAGAGATAGAACAATGTTAGAGATAAAGTTCTTTCTCATGTTTTGAGGTACAAAAGTAGCATTTGTGTTTCGGCAAGCTGAGCTTGCTTTGTGGAATGCTCCCCCTCCCTGTTCTGCTCCCTGTTCTCTGCAGAACTGGATGTTGAAGCAAATATCTGGACTGTGCGTGGATCAGCTCTGTGCACACTGGGTAATGGACCTGCTTTTGTGATAAGAGCCTGACTGACCCAATGGAAGCACATTGGTCAAATCTAAGTAGGAGGTTTGTGAAGGAAATGGATTAACTTGTTTCTTTTTGGAAATACAAATGAGGGATGGAAGTTCTAAAGCTACATGGCCTTTTCTGCTGCCACTTCTCTTTCCCATTCAGACTTTTCCCTCAGCCCAGGTCCAGCCTGCTTTTAGTAAAAACCTGTACCTTCACAGAGATTCCCTGGAACTTCACCCCAAAATGGCTTTGTTTTTAATTCATGTTATATCCTTGACTTACATCTTCTTCTATTGGAAACTGCTGTTACCGTCACAGAATCTTTTCCTTATGTTTAGGTTGAAGCTCCTGTGTTCCAGTTTGTGACCATTGCCCCTTGTCTTGTCACTGGACACCAATGAAAGAAATCTGGTCCCATCATCCTGACACCTGCCTTTTAGATATTTATTGATGAGATACCCCCTCAGTATCCTTCAAGCTAAAAGATGTAACTCTCTCAGTCTTTCATTGTATGGTAGATGCTCCCTTCCTCTAATCACCTCAGTGACCCTGAACTGGATTCTCTGCAGTAGTTTCTTGTCTTTCGTGAATGCAAGAGCCCAGAATTGGATGTGGTACTCCAGGTGTGGCCTCAACAGGGCAGAATAGAGGGGGAGGATGACTTTCCTCAACCTACTGACCACATTCTTCCCAGTGCATCCCCAGACACCACTGGCCTCCTTGGCCACAAAAGCACATAGGTGGCTCATGGTCAGCCTGTTGTACACCAGGACCCCAAGGTTCTTTTCCCCAGAGCTGCTTTCCAACACATCTGCCTTTCCACCCCTGGCTGTCCACCTTTAGGAGCTTCTCCTGTCCAGAGCATGCTGCAGCATTGCCTTTGGCCTGCCTGTGGTGGGTTTCTGTCCATTCCCATCCCAAGCCTGTCAAGCCTCCTTCAAGGGGAAGACTACCTCTGTGGCTTCCAGCCTGCAGGCTGTGGCTGAGGACTGCCTGCCTGCTGCCCGAGGATGTCCCTCATCCAATTAACACTGAGGTTCATTGGTGCTGCTCCAGTATGGACCACTGAGAGCCTGTCAGAGGGCTTCATGCTTTTATTGCATTTACAACAATCTACGCAATGACTGTCATCCATGTGACTGTCATCCATCCTGTCAGATTTTATAGCTCTTGAATGACTTGCAGTACTCTCTTATCTAGATTTGATAGCAAGCAAGTCCTCTTTACAAGGCCTTTGACAGTGAAAGCAGCATCCAAAACGCTAGATTTTCTTCTTACCGTTCCCAGACATCTTCACTGTCACTCCATCTTCAAAGAGGTCATACCAAATTCTTGCATTGACCTGTGCTGTGAGGTTTCCAGAAAAGAAAGAAAATCTTATCTGGTAGAAATGCAAATTCCTTTCTTCCAGCATAACAACTGAACTTCTGGATTATGTAGAATCTTTCACTAAATGGAAAAAAGCAGTCAAACTTTCAGTTAGTTCTTGATTTATTTTGGTTTTAGTGCCCCCATATGTGTATTTCAGAAGGAAAAGTGCTGTTTAGTTAAAAAAGGAAGACGTAGTTTTGGTCCCCGCAATGGGGTTGGGGGTTGTTTTCTTCTGGCTATTCCTACAGTACCTATCACTGTGGATAATTTCTTCCAAATATTGAAAATCAACAAGGCTGCCAGTGTGGATTAGTGTCCTTTTGGTGCAGTTGACAGGATAAAGCTGTGTCAGTCATAATTTGCTCTAGTCATAGACACTAAGTGATAGTTTCATACATATTCTGGACCACTGTAGTTTGATAGACTGCTGTCAAACAATACTGTTGCCACAGAAAACTCTTTTTTTTTTTTCACAAACTTCATTGTTTTCTGCTATCGTTCCCTTTACTAGTGAAAATACTGTTTGTTTATAAAGACCTGGTTCCTTGAAAATCACCCCTGTTGAAAACCGAAGCTAAACAACTGTGGAGTGTAGAGAGACCTTTTACTGAATAATGGGTACGTGAGCAATCCAGCCTTTACTGAAAACAGCTGGGCCCTGACCAAGGGATAAAGAGTGAGCAGGGAAATAAACAATCAGATCATGACTGCAGATGTGCATGCTTAAGGCTAAGAACCAGTCACTGTTTAGGTTGTGGCAGGCTTTGGGACAATTGACTAATGAAATGACAGGTGTAGTTCTGGACACGTGGACACAGTAAGAGACTAAGGTTGTTGGCATGTAAATAAAGCTGGCATTCACCTAATCACATTGATTCCTGCTTGTTTGTCCATGATGACCTCCCACAGTGGAGTAGTCAAAAATGCGTGTGACTGAAGCTGTGTGTTACAGATAAAAAGGGTCTTGTAAGAAATATCCCTTGAAAATACAAAAAAGCCCCACAACAAATCAAGGAGCAAAGCCAAACAAACCAAGCAAACACAAAACCAGAAATACTCTAGCTCTCAGATTTGGCTCTGTATGTACAAGTCCCTAGGCATATGTGGGGAACGGTCCATCTCCTTCCCCCCACATAAGACTAAATAAAAAATGCCTTTCAAGCCAGCAAAGCAAGAGTGACGCCTTTTCACTGATTCAACCAAGGATGGAATGAACAGGCCTCTTGCCCTACCAGATGAGTGCACGGCAAGAAAACAGCACAAGGGTTATAATAACTAACAGAAAAATAGACAATAGGTTAAAAGCTCCCTCTGACAGAGTATGGACCTGGCCAATGGTGATTGGCTAATTCAGACAGCAGTACTTTCTGGAACAATGATCTCTGTTCTATAAAAAGAGAATAAGATCTGCAGGGCTTGCTCTGCTCGCTCTCTCTGCCTGCCCAGGACAGACCCCACTGCAGCACCTGAACCTGCCTAAGCACCCTTCCTGCTGCCCGGAGAAACGGGAAAGGAGGGGGGCCTGTGCCCTCTCCGCGGGGATCGTGCCCGCTCCCGGGGACCCTGCCTGCCCAGCCTGGACCGAACCAGACCAGAGTAGGAGCCTGCCCAGCCTGCGTCTGCCACTTGCAATGGGACCAGAGCTGTGCCTGCTGCAGGGAGGGGTCACCCTGGTTACTGGGAAGTTGGACCCCTGCGGATGTCCAGCCGAGCCTGCCAGCGCATCCTGGGAACTGTGCTACAGAAAGAGGGTAAATGTACACACACACACACAAGCACATACACACACACACTCTAACTTTTCTACTGGGCTCAACTCCTACCCTTTTTCTCCATTGATTTACACCTCTCCTTCGGATTGTGCCTTTTATAGACCATAGTGCCTTTGAATCCCTTTTCTGATACACACCCAGCCAACCTCTCCTGAACCTTGATGCCTTAGTTTGTGTTAACCCTTAATAAACCGATTAATTCGCAAACTAAACATTGGTCTCAGTAACAATTTGTGAGCGAGGTGAGAGGGCACTCTAATCTACCCTCTAGTAAACGCAGCGGCCGTTCCTCTGAGAGAGGCGAACGCCACGTGTGACCCTCGGGCTCATTTACAAACCTCTCCACACTGGGGGGACAAGTCGCGGAAACATCCTGACAGCTGGTAGCCCCCCGGTACCGGCCCGTGACAACATAACACTCCTGCAATTCATTCTTCCACACTCAGTTTTCCCAACCAATCACCGTGAACGCCAGACCTCAATGGCTGCTGGTCATCCAGGACCCCCTTTTAGGTCCCCTTTGTGGACTAGCACTTATTCTATAGCAACGTTCTGGGGGCCCAAGGCAAAATGCTGATAATCAGAGAGAAAAATAAAAATAAAAATTCTGTCTGCAATTTCCATGCTGTTTTCTATATTAGCGCAGTAAACACGACAAAGGGTCTTGCATATGAGTTCCTACCTGCAATTTTGTAGGCTAAGGAGTATCAGCTACCTAACCTGGTAATAGAATTTCATGAATTATCCAAGAATCATGAAAAATCTAGCCACAACATGTGGAAAGTGGTGTTACACAATTTAGGTAGAAAAGGATAGTTTAACTGTATTAAGGACACTTCTTTGCAGTATTTTGTTTTTGTTTTTTTCTGTCTGCCTGCTAAGTATAATCACAATGTACTTCCCTGAGTGCTCAAATCAAATGTATTTAATGCTTAAATGCTTTAGATTAATTTAGGAAC
Organism: Chaetura pelagica; assembly: GCF_000747805.2. Lineage (NCBI taxonomy): Eukaryota > Metazoa > Chordata > Aves > Apodiformes > Apodidae > Chaetura > Chaetura pelagica. The sequence continues at coordinate 476,500 of NW_009951917.1, read as the reverse complement.
CATTTTCAGGTTTTATCTAAATTCTACCTAAATCAAATTGAGTTTTCATCGCAATTTAACATACTCATACCTCAGCTCTTCAATTCGGGGAACAATGTCTGAATAATTTTAATTAAAAATTTAAGTGCTTGTTTAGAAGTAATTTTAGTCAGAAGCGGGTAAACCAATAACAGAAGCAGGCACAAGGAACCCAGAAAACTAATGAATAAGTATTTTTCAATTTTTCCATTTCAAAGGATTTATGCCATGAATTTTGTTTAAATGCTGTCAAACCATAATCCAGGTTTAAAAGATAAAAAAAAAAGAGAAAAAACCCAAACTATCAAGCAAACAATCAAACAGAAAAAGCAAACTAACAACAAACACACACCCCCACACACCCCAAACAAAACAAAAAAGCCCCAACAACAAAAAAAGGAAAATGATTAAAAGATCCCTCCAAACTATCATTGCATACAGTTTGCTTTTAATCAATCCAATGACATTAATCAAGCTGCACCATTATCAGAGAATTTGATAAAACACATTTTAGTTCAGGTTTGGCCTGATAAGGTACAGATTATGGAAGTAATAGGCCATTAATTCTATCAGAGTGGGAAGGTCCAAAGGGAGACATTATTCCACATGTCATTACAACTTAGTGAGTGACAAGAGGATTCTGAGTAGAGCTGAAGAAACAGCTTGGGGCAAATAACTATATTTGCTGGCTCAGGCCAGTCTCCCATAAATTTGAAACCAGATTTGTGACAGATTTCTGAGCTACAACTCACCCCACACCACACCAGAATTACACTGTCAGTGGGCACTCCCTACAGTGCTGGTGTTTTCTGAAGTGCATATGTCATGGATGGGATGGATGGCAAATGAGAAATGTGTGCACAGATCAAGAGTTATTGCATATAACATTGGGGTCTTAACTCTAAAATAGAAGGCACAAGTACAGCAAAAGCCCAGGGAAACTGGGAGATTGGAACAGAAGTTGAAGTTTGAATGGAAAGGGTATCTTAACAGTGAGTTTAACTACTTATAGTTAGATCAAACAACAAAGGTTAACCATTAAAATGCCAGCAACATACTTATTATCAAGTCCTATACTAGGCCTAGAACATTAATTATCAATCTAAGAGGATTCTTAAACTAAATTGTGAAGATTACTTAATGGTAAGTTTGCTAATAAGGACGGTGAAAGAATTAATATTTGTCACCCTTGCCAGGCCACAGCTGAGTGTCTCTGGGTGGATCACAGTTCTGGAAAATCTGTCTCTCTAGCAGGTGTCCCTGCTGGAGAGGAGAAGATCCAGCAACCTCCAGGGAAAATGTACGGCAGGTCCCTCAAATCAGAGATGAGACCAAGCTTTTATAGAATGAAGTGGACTGACTGCTGTCATTTAACCATTAGCCATACCTCCAATATCTCTCATTGGAGAACAAAAGGAAAACAGTAGAAAAAAGCATGAAGGCCTTGTTTCCACCAAGTATATTATTTCATTTATCTATTGGTTCTTTATCTCTGTTTTGGGTCTAGATGTGGCCAGGCTGGGGTCTGAGAGCAGCTGGTTTTATGAACATCAACTTGGCCTTTGTTTGTATCTTTCAAGGTTGTTACCAGCGCAGAGTTTGCTAGGCCTTGGGAATCTTTCACTTCAGGCTTGGGCCTGCAGAACTGGGAGACAAAAAGCAGTTGAATCATAGAAGGAAACTGAAGAGGCATATTGAGAGATGGAACGTCCTGCTACAGCATGGGATATGTTGCTTGCTTGTTTGCTGTGGGAATGCAGATGCCAGGGCTCATGTGTGCTCTCCTGCCACTCACCCATGCTCTGAATCATGTCAACATCTTGCATGTTCATGTCATGTTAGAGCTTGAACAGTTACTGCAATGCACACAGCCCCTATGGACAATGTGCACTCCAGCCCCAAATCACACAGACAGATACACAGAAATTATAATTTATTTGGGTTTTTTATGAGAATTACTTGAAACTTCATGCAGCTAGATGCAAGTCAGCTCTTGTATGATGAAAAGCATGTTTGAACTGCTATAAACTTTGGGACCCTATGCTAGACATTCACTTTTAGGTCTACTTACCCAATGAGGAGAGAAAGCAAAAGCTCACCAACACTTCAACATGCTGCCCATGTTGATCAGCTATGTCTTTTTTTTGTAACATTTATGATACAATGTTGATGACAAAAGAATTTCAAGAAATTATTTTTCTTCTATAGCTATCATAACAATTTTTACAGAGGTTTTTATGGTGTGTAATCTAACATCTAAATGGCTAAATGGGTGGTAAGATAGTTGTGAAATAGCCTTCCTGCTGTGACTGTAATTATTCAGTGCTCTGCAGCTTTGCATTTCTTGTCCTTTCAGTCACACTGCTTGATAAGAGATATCGGCTGTTCAGCTGAAACATGGTTTAGGCAGCGTCCTCTGTGGTATGTTCAGAAAATGAGAGAGATAACACTATAAAAAATTAAATGCAAAACTTTATTTTCCAGAATGTTAGTTCAGGTGAATCTGGATCTTATTATTCAACTGTCATATATAACAATAATATGGAGTGACAGGGTAAGGGAGGGAATACACTAGAATGAAAAGAATGGACATCGTAAAATAATGTCCACACAGAGGCATTATACCCATAAGGACATATGTTTTTAAGTTCAAGCCAAGGAATATATTCAGAAAAAAATAATTGCAAATCCTTTTTTTAAGTTTCAATACTCAGTTGAATCAAAGCTTACAGTCACTGGAGACAATGACTTGGTACCAGAATAGGAAGTCAAAGGCCTATATGCTGTGTGAATTCCCCAGATTTGGGATAGAAAAGGTCATATTCCTAGGACACCTGGCTCAGCAATTATCCATGCTTTCTTTCCCTCCTTTTAATATTCCCAGCAATATTGTAGATTTGCAGGGGTTACAGGTGTAACAGGACACATTTAGAAGAACTTTGGCGTTGTTCACGTGGAAAAATTTGTTCTTAATTCTTAAACCTAACCTGGGTGAAAAACAAGCACTTCCTCTCACTATATCGTTGGAGGATGGAGAGGTTGTGTTTGACCCAAGCAGCACCCCCAGAGCCCATCAAACTGCAGAGCCGTCTCCTTCATAATAGTCCAGGCACTACTGGCTTCTGCAGGCTGAGAGAGGCATTGCCAGGAAGACATAGCTCTTTCTTTCCCCAAAGACCTCTCCAAAATGAAGGGAGGTAATGTGATTCTCATTTTGAAGCTGTTCAGTTGTGCAGTACTTGCTTATCTTAATATGCTTCTCCCAAAGATGAAAATATCCACCTCTGTACAGTTACATCAGTCAAAGTCATTGTTCTTTTTGGTGCTCAGCAAGACGCACAGGATTAATTAACACCTCAGTGCAACCCTGAAATCCCTGAAGGCTGCTGCCAGCATAGAACTGATGGATAAAAAATTGCTTAAGTAATTGCATTCAACAAACTATCAAAAATAAAATGATTAATTGATAGCTCTACTTGGTTTTCTTCTGCAGCAGAGAACTTTCATATTTAATATACTTTGCTCCTTTAACCTACACTACCAAATTGATAGTGCATTATTTATGGGAAAGTATTACATTCTAATGGGTCTGAGGTTATGTGGGGTATTTTTCTTTTTTTATTTATTATTATTATTATTATTTTATTTTGAGGTTTGTTTGTTTGTTTTTTTTGTTTGTTTTTTTCAGTAGACAATAGACTTAGATGCAAATATTGGTAGATTGAATGTGATAAGATTTTGTTAGAAGCCTGGGGAAGCTTGAGTTGGTTTTAGAAATTGGTACGTCATTTGGATACATGTCAGAGTATATTATTAAAATATACACTGCTGGGTTTCTGACTAGGGATATACTTACCTCTTTTGAATTAGGACCTTAACCAGTGAATGAATATCTATTAAAGTGAGAGAGATGAACAGGGGCTTTTCTATTTTTTGGGGGTTTGTCATTCCACCATAATTCTACAACCTCTGACCTATCCAAAAATAGGCCAAATGTAGTGACATTATCAAGAAAAGAAACAAGACTGCTGAGTGAGTTGGAGGCTTCGGGCAGCTTGACTTGAAAGCAGTGAAAGTGCAGATGAATTCTTCCATAGGTATTTCACTGCCTCTATTTGCATCTGAATAACCACTGAAAGCTACTGAGAAATCGCCTTTAGCAGTGTATATTCGACACTCAAAAATTCAGTTTAGCCATCCAAATAGATAATAAATGGCTGAATAAATGCAACTGCAGCACAGAGCAAAAAACAAGAAACCCCAAACCAAATCCACCAAAACCAGAATAACTTTACTGCTGTAAAGTTGCTGCTGCTTTACTGCTGTTACTGATCACCTCAAAAGAGATGTCTGTGCAAATGCTATATTCAATCTAGTGACTAAAGTTACCAAACAGAATGACAGAGTGTAGTGTAAAAGAAATTAGCAAAAGATTCAGTGTATTTTTAAAAGTTTCCACTAATTATTTTTTATTTAAAAAAAAAAAAAAAAAGACTTGTTTAAGCAAGGAATAAAATATTATTCTATTAACAAAAGGGGTTTACTTTTAAATGTTCTATATGCCCTGAACACCCACGGTCTACACAAACATGTTAAAAACATAATTTTACCTTGATTGTTTTTTTCCAGGTTTATGGAGACTACTTAATTATTACTGTATAAAACTATTGTATTATTGTAGCCATTTTAATAACAACAACAATATGATGTGGACTTAGTGGGAAGCTTTCCACAAAAATCAGTTTTATACACAATATCAGTTTGTTCATTCCATAGTGTTTCAGCTGAAATACACCTTATGCTTGAACTGCTGGTTAAGCCAGGAGGTAGCAAGTGTCTTCTAGTGGTTCAGTGCCTGAATTACATGAGAACTCAAAACCTGAACTTCCGAGGGAGATCTGAGAAGCAGATTGCCCTGAACTTCAGAACTGAATGCAAGGCCTGTTTCCCTGGGATCTCACTTCTCAGTAGCCTTAGGGTTGAGAGGAGTTCAACTGGGTAGCAACAGTGGCACTACCTGTGGGAGCGCCCTTTGTTCTCCAAAATACTATGGCATAGTGTTTCTCTCCTATATTCTTTCCACTGGAACATGGTGGAGAGGCAATAAAATTTGCTTTAAACTTAAATTAATTGTAAAATTATTGACAATGTTGATGATTGGATTAAATTTTAAGAAAAATCTCTAGGGTTTTCTGTATGGATAGAAAACAAATCTTCATGAGCACTTCCATAAAGTTAAATAACATCACTAAGGAAGCTGCATAATAATGAAATACTTTTCTAAATTTCCAAATGCTGGAAAGACTCTACAACTGTCCATTGGCAAAAAAAAATTAAAAGAAGAGTTAAAGATCTTAGTCATTAGACGTGTCAGCTGAAGAAAATACACAATTTCCAAACCACATGAATAAAAATATCCTTGTTTTGTTATACTTTTAGGCAATGTATGAAGATAAGTAATTCTGAAAAGGAAACATATTTGAAGTTTTGACTCTTCAACTTTGATTTACTATACAAGATTACTGCAATATTATTTTTTTTGTATTCCATTATAACACCCTTACATGAACACAGTTAGAAGGTAAGATGTTTTGGTTATGCAAAGGCTGAAGAAAAAAAGGATAATTCTTCCCCTGGGAAGTTCACCAACTGAGTAAAAGTAATGGCACATCAAGAAGTGATAATATGTTTTTAACATCATTATTATTATTATTATTATTATTATTTAGTTGATGCAAATGTGTGTGACAAAACAATCAGGGACAAGTGGAGAAGGAAAACTTCATAATGCAGTTTGGAATATCTTTCCCTCAATTTACAATATGTTCTGAAAACCCTACAGAAAACTGCATCTTCAAGGAAAAAACAGTTATTTACTTGAGCCCATACTAAGTCCTGTGGGCAGAAAGGCTTTTAAGAAGGTTTTAAACTATATAACTAGTCAGGTGAAAGGTTCAACTCACCTGGATTTCCAACATTGTTGTAGAACCATACTAGCATACCTGGATTTCCAACAGTGTTGTAGAACCATACTAGCATATCTGTAATCAGAATTTACACTGAAAAACAATAAGCTGCTATCGTTTAACTGTTTCTCAGCAGTGAAAGCAAGATTGGAACTTAGCAATATGCCTTTTGTGCCTTTTCAGGTTTCACTGAAGAAGTTTCTTCTGTTTAACTTCAAATAATGCAGCAGTGAAGTGTAATCATATATCATGTTCATTCCATTGATAGTGATTTACACCCTGAGCTGAAAATTAAATAAAAAATTATATATTTAACATGTATTGATACTGGCTTTACTTTTTGCAAAAACTATTCCTTATTCCAAATAGATTTAATTAAATTCTATTTTCCACCTTATTGACCTTTTAAAATATCCATCATGACTATTAATCAGAGGAGGCTGGTTTTTTGTAGGGTTTTTTTAAGACAAGTCTGACACTGTGCCCATATAAACTTGCTATGATTCAGGGGAGATGGCCTGTTAGTTCATTTCCCAAATAAAACCAATATATTGCAAAAATACTCAAGTAATTCAACTGTTTTATCATAAAACTCTGTATTCTGTTACTGGAGGCCACTGTTATTATGGTACTATTAAGAATGGAGATGTGGATTTCACTGTACACATCTGAGCAGCATAAGGAATAGTAATGACACAGGTCACTGAATTAGAAACTCTCTATGTGCTAAAGTCTGGTTATATGGCCCATAAGAAGGCACAAGGTTAGACTGCTGTTGGATAGATTGTCTTTATCTTATATTACCATGATATATAAGTATAAAAATAATGCAGATGGACAACTTTGATTTCTTTTTATTGCAGCTGACTACTAGACAGTAACGTGAAGTAAAAGAACTATCTTTCTTTACCTGAAGAGCCATCTCAGAAAATTTTGACATATGTTGGTTACTTTATGTCTCATTTAAATTTTTACTCATCACCTCACTCCATGCTTCAGGACTTCAGCCAGTCTTCTTAGAGGTCGGGATGAGATCCAATATAGCACAGATTACTCCACATCTTTTTGCTTACAGTTTTGTTTTGTTTTTATCTCTGAAGCACAGGATCCTGGACCCAGCAGAAAGATTCAACTGATGTATTTTAAGTGTATGTCAGCATGTTTATGCCCAAGAAACAATTCAGAAGTCTCTTGTGCTCTTTCTTTTCTAGAATGTTTAAATAAATGACACAAGTTCTTTCTCTGCTTCTCTTTTTCCCTCATACAAATATCTATTTGCAATTAATTTGCATCTATTAATTTGTGTAGTAATTAAGGAGTTACTAGGAGTTTGACTCCAGAAAAACAAAGCAAAACAAAACAAAGAATACTTTGAATTTGGGAGTCCACTAAATTAGGGGTAAATGGCTTAAAAATATATATATATGAGATGAAATAGCTTAAACATGGTGGCAGTTTTTGAAATTGCTTGTTTGTTTGTCCTCATAGATGTAAAAGTTTATATCCATCCAAAAACAGTGAGTTAAGCAATCTCAAAAGCCAGTTAATAAGTCTGTTTGGTTTTGTTTTGTTTTGTTTTTTTATAACAGGTTTATATATTTACTGAAATGTTTTAGTGTAAGAATTATCCTTCTCTCATCTAACAGGTGTAGATAGATTTTATATAGAAGAAAGTCTGTAAGGTCTTTCAGATTTTCTTTTTCAGGATGACATCTGCACCTACCAGTGATGTAGAACAATATCAAAATAACAACTGAGACATATCTGCCTAAGGCATCAGCCATTTGAGGTTGACTTTGTTAATCTCTAGAGGTTGTTCCAAAGGTTTCAAAGTTCAGAATAGCTTGGAAGCATTCTGAATGCAAACTTTTTGTCTTCTAGAGCCTTTGTAGAAATGCAGTCCAGCTTTTTACAATTCAGATTTTTCTGACTTCTGGACTACAAACATGTTTATCTGAGGACTTTTGAATTTTTTGCATAATTTTTCTCCAGTACTGCCATCCACTGTGGATTGACAGGTGCTTGTGGATCATGTTCTGATTCAGACAGCTGGGGATTACAGCTGACTGTTATCTTTTTCAAACAACCATCCAATCATTGAAAATAGCCAAAAAACCTCCTCACAACCTAGAAGTAGCTATTAGGCAAGTCACAAACATCTAAAAGAAGGTACATACCAGGTGTACCTAAGCATTATACAAGTGATGATTATTGACCCAGAATAAGTTATTCCTCAGCTAGTTATAAGACAATTTAAGAAACTTTTTTATTAATCTAGATAATGAGCTTTTCTTCTCTTGTTATAGAATTAATAGCACTTCACAAATCCTTCTTCTTGTGTTAAGAAAACTGCCTCAGTTTTCTATCACTTGTTATCCTTATTCAGTCAATAAACCAACACTTCATGTTAATGGGAATCACCATCATATGCTTTGGTTTATTTCAAGACATTTCAATATCATTTAAGATGCATTAACTCTTCTCAACAAAGAAAAATGTATTATTATATCAAACAACAGGTTTATATTCCTTTTATTTGCTTTTTATTTATATTTAACTCAAACACAATCTAAAATACATTTGAGTCCAGTAAAGTTAAGAAAAATCAGTCTGCAGCAAAAAAATCTGTTGATAGAAATAGGAGGACAATAAGGTGCAAAACCGGAGTAATAGGGACAAAATTTGTCTTCAGGTCAAACAGCAACAACAACAACAACAACAAGAGGGGGGAGGGGAACCAAGAACAGGGGGAAAGGGGAAAAAAACAGAAAAATAAAGTATTTCTTTTGTTCAGTTCACAAAACTTATATAATGCAATGCATGTGATGTATTTAATTTTTTTTAGCTCTAGCTTAAATTTTAAAAAGACATGGTGAATTTATCTTAAAAATGGCGAATACAAAACCTATTTCACATTTCCTAAATGAAAGATTTTTCTTCTTGTCTTTCTTCTTTTGTAAAACAAGACAGCAAATTTGACCCTTGCTCATGAATTTGTTTAGGTACTTGAGATGGTATATTGACAAGCAACAGAAAAGGCTTACCTGCAGCTGACAAAACAATTGACTGCAGAGTCATCTGAAAAGTGATCCATTAATGTAGCAAAGAACTTTGAAATTACATCAGCTCATGACACAATCCACTGATTGCTGGTTTGGAAATGATGCCCTAAATGTATCACTCAGAGTAGGAATTTTATGTGGAGTAGGAATTTTTTGGAGACTGATAAGACAGAAGAGCCACATCACTTAGATTTGTGAGCAAGACACATTAAAAATTCAAATTCCAGTGATATATTTCAGATGTCAGTAGTGAAAATATACTAATATCCCAGGAACACTCCTGATGTCTTACTAACATGTGGATAGTAAAAAATATGTGGCAGTCACACAATTGTGGCATCAGCATCCCACAGCCCTTGTTGGGTTAAGTACATCTTTAACCCTGCACTTACTCTCTCCAGGCCCTGGGATTCAGAGCTCCTGCATCAAGGGTGCTTGAGAACTTAAGCAAATGTGCAAATCCATTAAATAACTAAGCTTGATTTTCTCAGCTAAACAGCTACACTATTTTTAGATGAGCTGTTAATAGTACACAATACTTTAAAATAAATAAATAAAGTAAAATAATAAAATTAAATGAAGTTAAATTAAGTGCAATGAAATAAAATAAAATAATAAATAATATCTGTCTTGTATTTCCATTGATTGGAATTTGGGTTTTTTTTTCTATCTGAGCATTTGTGGGCATATTCAAGTATTTGAGAAACTTTTAAAGGTTCTGGTTGGCTCTCTCATACTGGTTCTACCCCCTTTTCCAGATAGCTAACAATCTGCTTCTGCAAACAATAGAAGTATTCACTAAGACATTTCTTTCTCATTACTTCTTCTGAAATTCATTACTGAAGAATAGATTTGGATGATAGCCACCCATTTTCTAAATGACCTTCTCTTTAAACACAGGACTGCAGAGGTTCACAAATGGCTGCTGCTTAATGTGTGCCTAACATCTTGGACTACCCATCCATAGGGGAGAGTAAAAGCTGTGCCCAGTTATCACTCAGGACCCAGCAGTCTGACTGAGAAACTTACCTTTTGTTCTCTGAGATCTCTATGAGATTAACATCCAGGAAAGCCAAAATTGTTTCCATCTGATTTATGGCAAAAACTCCTGCAGATTATATTCACACAAACCCAAGGGACACCTAATAGGCACACTCAGTGTGTACTACCCAACATAAAGATGTATCTTCAGTCCTTAAATTTTTTATGTAGTACTCCTAAGGAGCTGAGCAGACAACAGAGGAAATAATGGTACTAAATATTTTTCATATTGCATGTCCCTTGTACTCCTTCAAACAATCCCTATGTACCCTGGAAGACACTTGAGAAAGCTCTTGACAGTGGTCCTGAAGTGAGGCCATGGAGAGCCCTTCCAGAGCAGGAGCTTCCTAAAACAATTTTTGGTTCAGATTAATGCACTGTACATGACTGCTGCATTTTTAATTATAAAGACCATCAACAGTCACTGCTGAAATTAAAAGATACATAACAAAAGTTTTAAACAAAGATACCATTATGGGGTGAAAAACAAAGAAGAAAAAAGACATATATAGAAATGTGAAAGCAGCTGTTGGTTACAGAAGCAAAAGGAAGTCGTTGTTGAGGAATACTAAGGTTACTGAATTGATCTTTCAGAATCACAGGCTATGACCAGAAAATATAAAGGAGAAGAGTTATTTTTTAGTATTTTAACTCAAACTCTGTATATGAATATGTACAGATACTCATATATTAATGTAATCTTTCACTCCTCACACTTCTCCTCCCAACCCCCAGCCCAAGCCCTTACTTCATCCTGTCCTTTCCTTCTATTTTCATTCCAATTTTAACTTTACCTTGGCTTCAGCACATTGAGCAGAAAAACTCTGTTTCTGGGAGACTGTCCACAATCATTATCAGGTCAATTTTAGGGCAAAGGGATGTCGGATCTGTAAACCTTAAGTGAGCCAAAATACCAGTGTGGGGAACTATTTTGTCAAGAATTCTCTTGCATAATTTTAAAAGATGACACAGACTGATTTGTTGTGGTTTGGGGTTTTATTTGTTACTGTTGTTGGTTGTTGTTTGTTTTTGTTTTTTTCCCCTGGGTGGACAGTTGGACTCAGTGACTCTAGAGATCTTTTCCAACCTCGACAATTCTGTGATTCTGTGATTTCATAAAGCTTTCAGGATCTTCTGCTTTGCCTGTGTTTGCAGGAACAATGCTTAGGCTGTTTGTGAACTCCTATAATCTTGGGTTTGCAGAGTGTGTTGATTTTAGATACCATCTAATTCTTCCTAAACAGGGGGAAACTATTTCTGAGAAATCTGTCTTTGCTGTTATAACAGCTTATTCTTTCCCTGACACATATTCTTTGTGACAAATAAGATATTCCTGTCTAGTATAACTCAAGGAAAAAATACAACAGTTATTAGTTTAGGCAGGGAACACTGACTGAATTTTTAAGGTAATTAGAGATCAATGTCTATCTGCATCCAGTCCACAAAAAATGCAGACATTTTTGTCTGGTTCTGTGATAATGGTGAGTATGGCTACAAACCAGGCAGCAACTAGGCAGTTTGATAGGTCATCACATTTGTATTTGTCAAAGGAAATTCATATCTGATGGAGGTGTCTGGATGGTATTAATCCACTAAACCATGAAAATCAGCTGACTTCTTAATTTCTTTTGGTTAGAAAATTAGGAATTTGGATTAGTACTGTTAGGTTATATCCAAGAGATGCATGTATTTGCCAAGCATTCAGACCAACCATTGACAAGAAAAAAGAGTTTAGTACTTTGTGTCTTTCTTTTCCTTTCAGAATCATTGTAGGTAACATCAAACAGCTTGGCCTCACCTTGATGAGGCTGTTTCAGATGTGACCTGATGTATTGTTTTGTGTTCCTGTGCTAGACCACACTCCTGGTTGTGCCTATTTCTGTCTATTGAGAGCAATCCAGATCTGTTGATGGACTGTGTAAGGACCTGCGAGAATCCCAGAGGTCCTGCAGGAATAGTGACACTGTCTGCGTTGTCGTATTCAACTGAAACAGCATTGACCCATGTAGAAATCAGATTTTAATGTGTAGATCCAGGCAGCTCATCCCATAAGGGACAGAAATTATATTTGTGATCAAATAAAATTCTGATTTAAAATCCTTTTAAGACCTCTGATTTGCCACAAAAACATGCTTTTGAAAAACCTATGTCTCAACTGTTTTCAGAAAAGCAGCTGACTAATCAAATATTTTTTCATTATCCTTATTAGAGAGACTGAAATTTTTCACAGTATAACAGGAGACAGAAAATAATGGAAAGGAAATAATGAGTACTACTTTTCCAGGATTAATTCATTAACCTTTATAATGCACACAAGATTTACTTGGCCAAGTGCCATATTAGTAACCTAAGCAGCTTTTAATTCTTAACTGTGAAAACTTTCCTTGTCAAGAACAGATGAAGCCGAGCAGATCAATTTTAAACTTAGCTAAGAACGGTGAGGCATTTGGAACCAGGCATCTAAACAAGTAGCTCTATCTTAAAATGTGCTGAGTATCTGTGATTATTATTGACAAACATGGGGACTGCAATACTCAGCAGCCCTTGCAATCAGACCCCTTATCTATGTACCTAGACGCAGACATAAGTGGTAATTTTCTCTGCACCTTCTTTTATTAATTTCTCGTGTATGATGCTGTCAAAACAGGAAAAAAAAAGTAACAGATTTTATAGGTTGCAGCTGTGCAAGGCTTCACTTAATATAATGACAGTAACTATCCACCAACACCAAGTTCAGCAATTGATTCTAAGTATTTTAACTAAAACTCACCCTTAGCAAATTTCTTAAAAGTTATAACCTGGATGAAAAAAGAGCTACTCTAGGATCTGATAATGTGTTTTAAATTAATATTTTATTTCTATTTTTAGTAAAATGGATTATCTAAGATGACTCCCCAAGTCCAATAAGAAACAACAGTGTTGAGGAAATAAATTTATTTTTTACAGAAGGTAACTATTACTATTATTTCCACATTTGAAATATAAGCCAAGGTTTTTATAAAGCATCTATCCATTTTACTCTGATCTGTAATGCTTGGTGCTAAATGTTAAGAATGGAATATACTTTGATTTTTTTGTAAAATGATACACCACAAGTTAAAGATGAGTGTCAAATTTACCTTAACATGGTAACAGAATTAGGACTCTGAAAATTCTTGCTCAATTTAAACCAAATCCTTCTTCAATTTGATTTTTAGATATCAAGAGTTTGATGGTTCTTGCCCAGTGGAAGTAAAATCTTTTGGAGGGGAGCTTCTCATTCTTGACAAAGAAGGTGACTCTGTTAAATGTTTTCACTTTACATTTTTGTCTTTGTAGGAACTTTGTCTCAGCCACATACAGAAAAAAAAGAAAAAAAAAAAAAAAAAGGTATCATCAAAAACAGAATTGCTTTTTCTTGAGTTTTTTTTTTTTTTTTTTTTTTTTTAAGGAAGTAAACATTTTAGGTTAGTAAATGCTCTTACCTAAACTGATTGTGCTGTAACAGGGGCTATTTGCTAGTTTCAGAACAATTTTCTGAAAGATCCAGAGCCAGACAGCTGAGCAATTATATAAAAATTAATTGCTCATGAGCAATGTGTTTCACTTTCTTCTGATCATTTCAGATTATATGGAGTAAAATGCTTGCATTCGCATTTGCAGAAGTTATTTGCTACAGACCCATTAGAAATTGGATGGTCAGTAGGACAGATATTGAAGGTTGCAGTGTGAAACTAAATCTAAGGTTGTAGCAATCAACGTGTACTCTGTGATTATTCAGCAACAACTAATTCCAGTGACTAAAGTTCTTATTACAGCAAAAATAATGAAATTGGAATATACAAGATCAGCTCAAATCTGGAGTCAGCATAACCCAGAGGATCAATGTTCACTTTGTAAATGTGCCTGATATAATAAAACAAGCCAAGAAAAAGCTGCCTGCTCGGATGAGGTTCTGACTGTCCTTCCCCACTGTTCACTGTGTCAGTTTAGTTTAATGACATGTTATTAACCTTCAAGGGATGTTTCTTAGGGTGTTGTAGTTTATAGCCTCTGTACTTTGCAGCTCATTTTGGAAAGCATCACTTCTTCAGCAGCACTCTGCACTCCAGCCACAAAAGCACAATATTTAGAAGATGCAAAAATATGGACTTTTTTTTTTTAATCTTTTCTATAATGAAAAAAATAAGTAAATCTGAACATATTGTCATATTATTCTCATTACACCAAGAGAAAACAACCCTAATCCTCCCCTCTGTTTAAAACCTGGAGAAAGTTGAGTCAGCTTCTCCATTGCTTTGTGCTTGTGATATCCCTCCACTCTTCACATACCACATACAAAATAGTGTCCTGCTCTTACTGAATAGCAGTAAAAAGGAGACTAAAGGATCTTGATGGCAGCAGCTGAACAAATCTTGGCCCTACTAACATAAAAAGAAGAAACTTTTAATTATATTCAACATGACTAGTATTCCACCCGGCCTTTTTAACCAATTTTTTTTCCCAGTATTTTATTTCCTAATGTATTTGTATTTTAAATACAGTTCTGCCAGCTCACATTGCAAGTCATTATTCCTTATCTCATCTTAGTTCTCTTCAAAATTTACTTATCTTGGCCAAAAAATAGTTTAAAAAATAATAATAATTTAAAAGATGACAAACAAAATTCTGAGGTTTAATCACTGAAAATCTTGTCTACAGAAACTAGTTTCCCCAATTACCCTGGAAAATATTAAAGATTATTACAAAAATAATTCTGTGGGTTTATCTGCTTATTTTCTTCCTGATCAGCCATAGTTTTCTGTGAAAGGATTTATCTTTCACACCTTTGGTATTTTTAAAAATTATACTGTCCTTTATTTTCATGTCTATCTTGAAGATTGAAGAAAACTCATTATCTATAATGAGAAGAAAAGTACTGCTCATGGCTAAAGGGCCCACTTTGAAGAAATTCAGAGATAAGAAATTTGAAACCTTTGCTAAATAGGTAAGTGTTCTGGCCCTTAAAGTAGTTTCTAAGTATGAAGTGCTGGATATAAAAATGAGATCAGACATGTCATAGCAATCTACCTTTCATGAGCTATGAGGACTCTATGTATAGCTTGCCACAATACCTTCTTGGCATCATTTGGAGTGTTTGTCTTTGGTATTTTTTCACTAAAAAGATTTCTTTCCATAGAAAACTTCCATTCAATAGAATGTGTGGTAATACTGTTGCTTTATCTAATCAATGATCCAAAATTCAGGAGGGTTCTAAGTTATTTCTTTTAAGAAACACAGGACGTGGGAAACATCATTTTTGTTTTTTGGTTGGTTGGTTGGTTTTTTTCCTGGTCAACCCTCCTAATTTATCAGAAGTATGAATAATGGTGTTTTTTTCCTGAACAGCAAAGGAGTCTGCGTATGGGATATAATTTTTCTGTTTAGATTTCCAGATTTCTTTCAGTTAAAAAAAAAAAATAAATAATAAACCATGTTTCTTAGCCCTTTTAAGAAGCAACAGTTCCATTGCTTATCCAGGCTGCAACTTTGTTGACAATGTCCTTTTCCTTCCTTCCATTTTGTCCCCTGCTCCAGTGTACCAGCCTCTCAACTCAACATCCTGCAGTGAATGAAGCCTACAGGCAGCTTCACTGTGTGCCTCTGTTTGGGTTTGTATCTCATCCTGTTTCATATGGGGACAGCTTGTGAGAGGATACAAAGAAGGAAAGATCCTTCAGGATGTGTTGTTATGATAAGTGCAATATCTTCACTTCCTCTGAATGTGTTAGCAATGTTATCTTGTAAGAATACTGTAAATTAATAATAATTTATTCCAGCCTAGCTGGAACGAAGGGTGACATCAAAGTAACTGCCTTACACCAAGACATTGTATTTCTATAGTACCATTAAAACTGTAGTACTTGAACACCACTGAACACAAATATGTTTAACAAGAGACCAAAAGAGGATAATTTCAGTTTCACTAAACTGCAGGAGCAGATTAGGAATCAGTGCGGCAGGCATGTTTTATCTGTAGCAACAGTTCCAGATAAGACCGAGACTTACAGGAGTCTTTCAGGGGAGTGCTGAATTTCTGAAGGGCTGAGTTTGAGGGTGTTTGGTTTAGGTTTTTTGTTCTTGTGTTTTTATTATATAGGAATCTAGATTTTTCTTTTGCATAGAAATGAGAAAAAAAAAAGTTTATGCACAAGAAATGAAATCAACAAAGATTTGACAATGCTGGAAAACTATTTTGCCTATTAACTTTTTCTTAAGTATATGTGTTGTAATTTTTACAAAACTTGGTGAAAAGGAATTTAAACTGCTCTAAATAAAGCAATCCTGTTGTTTGTTGGTTTTTTTTAAAGGACAGTAAAAATATGTGTATGAGCCACACATCACAGTTAAAAGCACAGAAACATCAAGAGATGTTTATTTTCACTGTCACATCTCTTCTATTTAAA
Source organism: Chaetura pelagica (assembly GCF_000747805.2). NCBI lineage: Eukaryota > Metazoa > Chordata > Aves > Apodiformes > Apodidae > Chaetura > Chaetura pelagica. Next base: position 459,988 of record NW_009951917.1, on the reverse strand, counting down.
CCTAAATACTTGTTCCAATATAGGACTTACATTAATTTATTTTATGCAACTATAGGTTAAAACTGTATTTTTTCTACCAGTTATTACTGAGATCAAACATATTTAAAAAGAAAAAATAGTTTAAAATAAAAAGTAAAAAAAAAAAAGCATGTCAGCTCAGACACAATGAAGGAATAAAAGAACTAACATATTTATTTTTTTTTTCTAATTTAACTTCTTACTCCTTTTAGACAGGTCCTAATAAGTACAATTTTGTAAACTAGGAAGACATTATTGACTATTAAGTAGCTATATTCTGATTTATTTTTTTGAGGTTTAAAATTTGACCTTGAAAGAGAAGGAAAAAAAAAAAAAAAAAGCAGCAACTTCAAATCTGTGAGGATATTTTAGTTTTTTAAAATATGCCTAAAGCCCAGATACACAAAGGTGCTTTCATCTATTTCCTCTGGAGAAAAACAGGCTTCTAAATGTCCTTTACATTTTTTTTCTTGTCAGCTATTTTTACACCAGGCCATCCAGAAAACAGTCTTTTATCTATGTTTTAGCTCAAACCCCCACAAGCACATATGGTGATGCTTGTCATAACTCTCCATGGTAACTTTACATAAGGTAAATGTGGACTATTAGTAGTATCTTTATGTAAAGTAGTGTTCAGTGCATTATTAAGGAAGTGGAACATATATATTTCTAACATTCTTGCAATGGTTGACATTTGTTCCAAGTGACACATCACAGACCCTGGAGCTTTAACCCCACTAATTAAGTTATATGGGCTCTTCTATGTGTAGAATCAGTAATCTCTTTGTAAAATAATTGTTGTTTGTGTCTGTGTAGGCATGTTACCACTTCAGTACTGTTACAGGAGATTATATTTTCCTCCTCTTGCCTATATGGTTAGTTTACTGCGTGTTTTTAAACCTGTAGCACAGAGAAAAAAAAAGTGTATTGGAAGACACAGCTGGGAAAATTATCATATTTAATCAGAAAGACAGAATAATCTTTGACTAATTATTTTTTTTCATTTACATTTTTAATGTTACTGCCTGTGTTCTTAATTTAAAAAATGTTTTCAGGATAGATTAAGCAAAGAAACAGTTTGTGTTTTTTCCTGGTATCTTAGCAGATGGATGAAACAGAGCTTTTTTCTTCTTTCAAATACTCATTAGTTTCCTTGATAAAAAAAGGCAATGTCATGGTGAGGATGAAGGAAACCCACACCTCCCATCACAGATACTTGCCCCATTTTAGGAGTTCAACCCAACTCATCTATGGTTTTTCACTTTTTATCATCTAAGGGGGATAATATCTCTACTGAATATTAACAGGGAGGTATAAACTATGAAATTGGCACAAATTTTGCTCTATCACAGGTAAAAGGTGTTTTTCTCCCTCTGTTTCCTGTTAATGTACATCCCTTTGATTACAATGCTATGAAGACAAGGTAACCAATCATTTGGTCTGCAGAAGTAAATTTTTAATGGGAAATTGAAATTTTTAAAAGATAAGTCTCAAGGATGAAAATAATCCTTTGATCTTTAAAAGGCTTGCAAATAAGGTTAAAATCCTTGAATAATACCATTTCTGCATCCACTATAAGTTTCTGGGAGAAACTTACAAATAGTTGTTCAAGTGAAGAAAGGCAATGAGGAAGTCAATGATGGTAATTTTATATTCCCTGTAACTGTCCTTCCACATCACTAGCAAAGGAATATAACTATCAATTATTATCTCAAAATGTTAAGTTTCCATCTGCCTCAATCAGAACCAGTATAACCAAATTATGCATAGTTTTTATGCTTATGGAGGTCTAACATATGCTTATAAATATATGGAAATTTGATCCTTACTGCTACACTCTGTACAATACAGATCTTTGAAAGATTGATTTGTTTTCCCTTAAAATGTGTTAATGACATATTCAGGTCTGGCTAAACGCTATGTCATTAACAAGAGTTTTAAGCAGCCTTTTTTTTTCTGATAAATACTAGCATTTATAAAAGAAAGTTAGTAGAGATTAGAATGTAATATTTAAGAAAAAAAATAATGTCATAATTACATTATCATTACAGACAGTCTGGACTGGCATGGCAGAATGAAAGTTTTAAAACTGAACAGAAAATAAAAAGAGAGAGACTCAGTTATGAAAGTAACAGAGGATGTTTATCTTCCATGAAAAAGCCAAAATCTAAATCAGAAATTGATTTAGATTTTTAGATGGTTGAAAATCCATCTTATATGAGTAGAGTGGAAAGAGAAATAAACACCTAGCCTTCATTAAATATATTATCTACATGTGTTTTTTTTAGTATCTGAACTGAAAAGGTCTTAACAAAAAATTCTATTCTTATAGGTATGCCAGTCAGTCAAATGTTGATACTGATTTTCTTGAAATTCCTGGTCTCCTTCTGTAAAACTAGTTTGAAAATGCAATTCATTTATTTTTGTTGCTACAACAAAGCTGAATGCCTGTACTGTTTCCTTATGCTACTGAAATACTTGATCCCATTTCTATATTTGCCAGATGAAGTTAAAGGAAACTCATATGAGAGGCTTGTTAAATAATAAGCCAACAAGCAAAAAACCCCGACAGGCACATAAATAAAAACTGTAAATAACTACCAGATCAGTGCCCATCTAGTAAACATTCATTATGAATGTTAGCTAAAGTTCAAAAATTATCGAAAAGGTGAACGTTATAATCAAACCAAACACCTTTCTGCAGTAAATGAAACAACCTATTGCAAGGCATGCTGTTGTGTAACCTTATGGTGCATGAGAATGTCAATTAAAAAGCTCAACCAAATGCCTATAAAAAATGGCACTGTAGTAAATTTGATTAATGCTTTCCACCACTTCACACTTTCTACTCACGTTCCACTCACTAGTTCAGAATAGCAGTCTTAACTTTAATATTAAACATTCTTCTCTACCTGGAGAGGGGGTGGGTTGTCTTCTTTCTCAAGTTTCTAAATTATGCTAAGCATTTAAGTGACTGTAAGAAGCAAGTAATTTGTGGACACATGAAGTTTTCAGAGATCTGAACACAATATGTACAAAATACCAAACTTCAAGAGGAGACTTTGGGCACTTCATCCTTATATCAAGTACTGAAATGACAAGGAAAATCAGCAAAAGCAGAAGCACTGCAGGGCAGTGAAGAAGCTATAATGCAAGTTAGATACAGCTCCACAAGAGGTATGCATCTGTATGTAACTGTGCATCTGTGACCATATATGCTTTTTAGGGTTTGTTGTTGCTTTTCTTTTCTGAGGGAAGTTTGGGGTAGGGGAAGTAACTAAAGAAAACTGTAGCCTTTAGCACCAAGACAGTGATCTCACACAATGGAGGAGCAGATGAAGGAAGTGGTTCAATCCTCAGGGAGCAAGAAGTGATTTCATGCTTCTCAGAAATATTTGAAATCTAAGTTACACTCTTCTGTGGGACTGTGTGAAGTTCCTCTCCCCATGGGACTGAGATGCTACATCTGACCCAAGTCTTTGAAGCAGAATTTGTCTGGGGCTTTCAGCTGCAAACACAACAACAAATAAACTTTGTCTGGATGTTACGAATGTCTGTGCTGTGCCCCAGGGCTCACTGCTACAACATCACTACAATTTTAGAGGAGGGTACATCTTGTGCCTGGGAACTTTTGTTCTCAGCACTTTCTTGTTTATTTATCTGCAGACACTTGACACATTTAGATTTGAAACTGCTAAGGTTCATTCTTGGGATCTCATATAATTCCATTCTCATTACTCAGGATAGCAACTTTCCGATATCTGAAGGGATAGTATGATAGTCTCTGATAGTCCTCTGGGCCTTCCTAAATCTCCTTCAGTCTACCTAAATGTCATTCCTAACAGAATTCAGAATAAACCACTTGAATTTTAATCCCATTCCTTAACACGTTTGATATTCTGGTTGCCAAATTATTATTTTTTTGTTAGATAATGTGTGGATTTAATTCAGCTGAATGCAATCCTCTACTGTCATACTTGATAAATCCCTTGCTAGCTCTTGACTAATTTTTGTAAGATCCAGCATAAAAAATATCTAGATTACATTAAGAACCACTGTGAAAGAGCTGGATGAGGGGATGGGTGGAAGGAAGCTATTCATTCACACCTAGGAAAAATGGAAGGAATATGCCTGAGAAGAACACAGGGATGTTTGCAGCTCCAGGACAGGAGTTCCCTTCACAGATTCAGCTCTTCAGCTCCATAGCAACCATTTTCACCATTCTGCAGAAAGTGTTGGTTCATGAACAACCTGTAGAATATGTGCCAAGACAGGGTGGAGGAACAAAAGGTCCTTCCCTCACCATAGATGTTCAACATGAACATGATTATAGTTTAGTTTAATCTGCTACACTGTTCCACATTAACACTCCCTAACCCTGCTCCTACTATTACTCTATGCCTCATACAGGTTCATCCTAAGGCTGAATAAAAAATGAATTAATATTAGAGACTTGGAGATTTCCTTTACCTGATATTCTTGCTCTAGATCATATAAATAAGTATCTGTTGTAGTTTTAGCCAATAACCTGGTGACAGATGCTCTCTGTTATCCCTCCACAAGCCTTCCAGGGGAAGATAAAATGGGAGTAAGGGAGGGAGACTTGTAAGGTTGGAAAAAACTGGAATAGGTTTAATTAAATAATAAAAAATATTTTTAAAATATGCGAAAAATATATACAAATATATATAAAGAGGTATATATATATATCCAAGCATATATATGAATATGTAAATATGAAACCCACACTCCTCAGCTGGTAATTACATCCCAACCAGAAAAGTCCTAGACTGGACTCAGCAGCAGATGGGGGTGCCTGAGTCCAGGTCTCAGTGACAGGCCACAAAAGCCTCAGAGCAGCCAAGCAGAGACGCAGGAGAAGGAAACCTGCCTAGATGAACAATACTCTTCTCCAGGGATAAACAGGCTGCAGGAATACCAGCACAGGAAGCAATGACAAACAAACAGACCCCAACCAAGCAAGCTCACCAGCTAGGAAGACCATGGCAGGGCTGGTTGAGGAGCCATTTTATAATGAGCAACATGTGATTGGTCTGTTTGGGTCATGTAACTCACTTTCTCCTCCCCACCAGCACAGCTGGTCCTGCCATCGTAACTGGGACACCCAGAGGTGGCAGTTTCTGGGTGTCCTGGGTGGGCTCAGGTCACTGTGGCCCTAGGCAACTTCCATCCTGGTACTTCCAAACCAGGACAATATCATAGGAGAAACTCTCCTTATCTACATCAATTCATCAGATGTTATCCTCACAGGAGGAAATATTGTAAGTCACAGGGAAATACATTGTGAAATATAAGATGGCAGAACAACTCGGTTGCTTGAGGCCGTGTTCAGGTGCCTGATCATACAGTTGCTTCAACAAAACATCTTTGAGCAGCCATGCAGTTCTGGAAAAAGAATTGTAAAGATGATGTGTAAGCAGGGCTTGGTCTGATTCCTCCTCTGGGTACAGCCACCTTCAGCCACACTAGCACACAAGCATGAAAGCAAAGTAATTTCAAGCCCCATTAGTAGCACAGGTAAAAATCAATGACCTATAGGCATGGCAGAGCAAGGAAGCAAAGAAATTACACTTTTATGATGTCTACTGAAATTATAGTTATAATATACAACAAATCATAAAAAATAACACAGTATTTTTAAAAAGCACTTAACAACATGGCTTAAAATATTTTGGGAGCTGAGTTTTATGAAAAAGACTAGATGCTTAAACAAGAATTTCCTCCCTTTTCTCTTTAAGTAACTGTAAACTCCTTCCTAGTTTTTCCCCAGACACCTCAAATCTACAATTAGCTTAGGCTTTTGAAAAAGGTAATGGGAATTTATCAGTTTTATTACACAAGTTTAACGATGTTTTCTTGAATTAGGGCAGTTCAGAACAGTTGCTTAACAGCAAATATCCCAATCTCTTCTCACTGGTAACAAAAACCACACAATTCTCAAGACAGGTCTTGTAAGTATTGCTATCTCTTTTCCCCACATATGCCTGTTAACTTGATGTTTAAATGAGGTGAACACCATGAACAGACAATGTGTGCCATTAATTGCCAGTTCTTATGATTGCTGTCTAAGACATGAGCCTTCTGTACTGAAGGTCTATATTTCCTCCTTTGTTGTGATTAAATGATCAGTCATTTCCAGTTACAGTTCTGTTCTTGCTGATATCTTCAGGGAGAATCCTACACAGCAGGCTTTGACAGTTGAGTAAGCAGCAAAGACAGCCAATGAAACAACTGTAATTCTTGTTATGTAAACATATCAGCTAAAAGGCCCAATCTGAATGTAGCTAAATCTTTACAGTTCCTGATCTTAAATTCAGTTGGAAGCTAGTAGTCCAAACTGAGAAACTCCTGTTTCTGTGTTCAACTATTTTATTCTTTTTTTTCTTTTTTTTTTTTTTTTCCCCTCTTGCTCTTGTTATCCACTTTTCATTATCCATAATTACCACTATTCCTCCAGGGAAAAATAAAGCCTTCTACTAGCCTTTAAAAAAATGTAAATACCCAAAAGCTTACAAATATTTCCTATTTACCATTTCTAACTTGGACAAGGACTTTTAAAACTAAAACTTCAGCCAGTTGACAGACCTGCTTGAAAGAATCCCACTGGATACAGCCCAGAGGCCAAAAGGATAGGAGAGGTAGTTGATATTCAAGGGTCCCCTCACACAAGCCCAAAAATTCTCCATGCCAAGGTGCAAGAAGTCAAACAAAGGCAGCACGAGGTTTGTGCTGAATAAAAAGGAGCTCCTTGTTAAACTTTGATATAAAAAGAAGGCACAGACTTCTAGGGTAACAGGTGATCTAGGAGGAATATAGAGATAGTATGTGAATATATAGGGATGGGGTTAGGAAACCTAAAGCCCATGTGGACTTGGATCTAGTGACAGATGTGGAAGGAAAAAGAGAGGTTCCTACAGATGTATCAGCAGCAAAATTAAGCTTGTCCACATATTTTGGATTTTGCTGGATGGGGAAAAACATCCAGTGACAAAAGCTATGGAAAAGGTCAAGATAATGGTTGATTTCATTTTCTGAGTCTTAAGCCATAAGACCACTTTACAAAAATTCCAAATCAGAGACCAATAAAAAAGTCTGGAACAAGGAAGACACCCTCAGTGGCAGAGGATCAGGTTAGGGATCTTTGATGCAAACTGGACACAAGTGTAACTTACACTCATATGTGCAGCTCCAGGAAGCTCTTGGATGTCATTGTCATGCCCCTCTTGATTATTTCCAAAAGGTTATGGCAGCCAGGGCTGGTTCCTGAGGAATGGAAAAAAGCCACTCCTACCTTCAAGAATGAAAGGAAGGAGGATACTGTAAACTGATTTATCAGTCTCCCCATCATCTCTGGGTAGGTGTTGGAATAAATCACCTTGGAAGCCATTTCCAAACATGCTAAGGACAAGGAGATGGCTGGAAATAGTTATCTTGGATTTATAAAATGGATGTCATGCATGACCAACATCATAGTCTTCTGTGATGAGATGACTGACTCAGCGAATGAGGTGATAGCAGTTTACCTTGTTTTTAGTAGGGCTTTCTACAAGGCTTTTCTCCAACAGCATCCTAATCAACAAAAGTATGAAGTATATACTATATAAGAGGGCAGTAAAGTGTATTGAAAATTGTCTGAACGAAGTCAGGCACAAAGTCCACCTGGAACACCATTTGATGTCCCTGTGAATGACCTGGATGCTGGAACAGTGCACCCTCAGCAAGTCTGCAGGTGCTGGGATAGGCTGGGAACCAACTTGCTGGAGAGCAACTTTGCAGAGAAGGACCTGGGACTCCTGATGGTCATGAGGCTGTCATGAGCCAGTAATGCTCCTTTGCAGCAAGGAAGGGCAACAGGCCTTCTTCATCATGTTAGGCAGAGGATTGCCAGCTGGTCAAGAGAGTTATATTTCCTCTCTACTTAGAGCCAGTACGATACATCTGGTGTGTTGGGGTTCCTCATCTTACAGAAACATGAACATGTCAGAGTCCAGTGAAGGACCATGAAGATGACTGAGACCTGAACCATCTCTTGAAGAAGCTGGACTAGGTGATCTCAAGAGATCCTTCAACTATTCTGTGGTCTTGTGGTTCTTTATCATCTATTTCAGCACACATTAAAAAAACAGAAAGATACCTTCTGAGAAAAACAACAGGAAGGCAATAAAAAAACACTAGATGAAAAAGATTAACTGGAAAATATTTCTGAGTTAGTATTATACAATAGTATTATACAATCATTTAGTTCCGTTACTTTGCTTTAATTCTATTCTGATAATTATTGATATCAAGTTAAGCTATTCTATAAACTGAAACAGGAAGAAAAAAATTTCAAGAACTCTCTGCAAGGAGAAAAATATTAAGTACTAAATACTGAACACTCAATATTCATGTAGAACATTTTAGATTAAATGGAAAAACTGGAAAGATGCCCAATCTTATTTTCTAAGTATTTCTAAGCTCTAAAATATTGAACTTCCCAGGAAATGCAGAATACTAGTGACACTTTTGAGACCATGTTCCACTCAAGAGTCCAGGATTCTTGTCCTAAAATTTTCATTTGCTACTGCTTAGTTACTGACAGTTGAAATGGTACCAAGAATCTCTCAACAATGAAGAAAAATTCTGTTTGAAAGCATTGCATGTTTTGAGCTAATAACTTCTTTCTTAAAAATATTTTCAGACACTGTAGAATAGTATTTAGATACAGAATTTCATATAGACCTTGTCTACTTCTTGCAATTTGTTTTACAAGGTCCTACTGACTTTACAGGCAAATCACATGACCTCAGTTACATCCAAAAGATGGTGTCACACTGTGTAATACATAGTCTCATTGATCGTCCCTGACCTGAATTGAACTACTAATGCCCCACATTGCTCTCAATTGCTGACAGATAACCTTTTTTTCTGGTAATACAGATTAAATATTCTTATATTTAATTCCAGCAATTATGATTAATTACTTCAGATGACAACTTTCAGTTGATACAATCCACAGGACCTTTTACACAGAACAGGCCACACAATAAACTTCCTTTGCACTCCCTAGGTATACTTATCCTTCTATCACCCACCTAAGAGTTCCTTCCTCTTGAAGGTGTTGGCTGCCTTTTGGCCAAGAGACAGAGCATGTCTCAGAAGAATCAGGTCTCAGAAAAACAGTGAGGGGCAGTGTGGCACCAAAAGTCATCACACCCAAACCTTGCTCTTGTTTAAGAGGCTTTTGAGAAAGAGCAAGCAGCAGAGATTAAGCTGCAGACTGTGAATAATTTTGAAGTGTATATTTCCTTCAACTTTTTCATTACTCAGTCAGTATTCTTTCTTTCAATGCAGAATTTGTGCAAATGAATAATCAGCTCCCCAGGTTTACAATAGAAATGCTGCCCCTTGCTAGGGATACAAATAACAAAGGCATAGAGCAGCACTCATGAAAGGAAAAAAAAAACAAACCAAACCAAACCCAAAGCTTCAGAATGTGTGTAGTGACCCTAGAATGTATAAATATATTAATAATATTGTTGTACTTTACACCCATTTCTCAGTCACAATGATGACACCATCTCTACTCATATTTTGCAGCCAACAAACTAAAATTGTGAGTTATGACCAGCATTTTCTCCGTAATCTTGCAGATCTAGGCCCTCTGATGTGTTCCACAACTTTTGGTAAATGCTAGGTAGTTTACAGCCTAGTGCTAGACTCATCTCTCTTGGTGTTGCTTGGTTTTTCCAGCATTTGTGTATAACTGGCAGCCTGCTCACAGCGGTTTGCATTTTTATAGAATCCTCTAACACATTCCAGAAACTTCTGAGTACTGCTTCCCATGAACTGTTTCCAAAACAGAATGTGTTCATGAAAGAGCATCAAGAACTCATCTGATTTTAAATGGTGTTCAATATTCAGCGTTAACCAGGTCCTTCCAGCTGAGTATACAGAACTTCAGCTGACTCAGGGAACATCTGTTGTCTAATACAAATTTCACTTCTTAGTATTCTGCTGATCTGGACTGGGTACTAGGAAAACACTGTCAGTGAGCAGCAGCTCATATGAAGTTATAAAAGTTAAAATGCTGTTTCAGGAGACAACTATGTCTTTCTGTTTGCTTGCTTTAGATTTTAATCAAGACCCAATTTTAGCTCCTAAGCCACCTTGTTCTAAGACTGCTGATTTACTACCACTACATTCAGCATTCTGATTGAGAGTTCTTGTATATAGTGGGTAAACTACGTGTGCTGCACAAGGATGCCTAGAAAACTGAATGCCTATCTATTTCAGTATGCTGCTGGAGTTTCTGGGTGAAACTTTTCCAATGGGTTATGCAGGAGAAAGAACTGCAGGGTCAAAAATTTTCTGTGGTACAGTACTTCAAAACAATGTTCTGATTTTATTTGTTTTTCCACATGGATTTTTGTTTTCTTACTTCTACTAATGAAAGTGACCAGAAAATAAGTTTGCTATAAAATGAGTGAGAAGATATAAAAACCAATCCCTAAAGAGAACAGTCATTCAAAACTTCATTCTTTGTTAAAAAAACAATTTACATTTTGAGGAAAGCTGTGAGCATTTGGCCTCAGAAAACAGAAAGACATACTTAATTTTTTTTCCTTCTGCTTGTATTACAGCTAAGCTAAACTTCAGGACTTCTATGTTATGTCTCATGGATTCAAGAGGAACCTCAGAAGGAAATTTCTAAGCCTCAGCCTTCTTTTCTGAGCAGAGACAAAATATGGCATTTTCATTGTTATGGGCAATGGTAGTCTGTAGTTTATGAGGTTGATTCCTCCAGCAAGAACTCTAGGCTACAGCAGAAATGGGCTTCAAGCTCAGTTTCCACCTTATGGACACTACTTCAGTGACCACAGTTCAGTTAAGAATGAGTCTTCGCAACGACATCCAAACTATGAGCTAGCCAAGATCTGGAGAGGAAAAAAATACTGAGTATATTTCACTCAGAGAAGATGCCCACATCAGAGTAAGAAGTCATGATATTCTTTCAATCCAGATACTATACTCCTCCCTTCCCCTCCTACTTTATTAGCACTTGAGTTTCTCCTGAATCCTGGCTGAAGGGATTTCTTCGGTGGGCTGTACAACTCTTCCATGTAATCTCCTCTCTCTAAGATTGTTTTTAGTAACTACAATTCTAATCATGCCATGACAAATACTTATCTCTGGAAGTACCTGCTAAACTGTACTTTAGTTGAAGGAATCATCACTTTTTCTTTTATAGGCAGAGGTAGGTGTTGCTGATGTCCACACTCAGCAAGGTATTGCAAATGGAATTGGAAAGAAAATATAGATGTGAAAATCACTACCATCACTTGCCTGAAACAGAGGGAAAAATAAAGCCTAGATAAACCTTCAGGTTTAAAGAATAGCATGAAATCACTCCTGATCTTCGTTCGGTCCAATATTTATGTTCTGGTGATGGGCTAAACTCTAGGCTGACATTATGATTGAACAATTGTCTCTGACAATGCAATTCTTTATTCCCTTAATCAAAATTCAGTAACTATCCTGGTCTCTCTGGAATAATATTTTTTGTCCAATTTACTATCATAGGAATAAAAGAAAGTTATATATATAGCCAGAAAGACATTTTGGGTAAGCTAAACTGTCACCACAGAATTGTGTGATGACTATTAACAAGATAATATCAACTGTGAGCTTAGCTTAGCAGGCATCCCTCCCCCACCCTAGCAAATGGATAAACACAAGTTTAATCCATTTACGTTGTTTTTAATGTTGGGGTTAAGGTAACCCATGTTTCTCCTTTAAGTGAAGAGAACAGGAAGGCTGCCATAAAAATCTTACATTGTTATTCCAAACTCTCTGCCCACTACTGAGTTTTGCAGATGCCAAATGCAACCATCTTCCTTTTCCTAGGTCTCCCATGAATCTCAGGCAGCAACAGGATCACAGGCAGTAATCTGACCTTTTAGTTTCCCTGAGGTACAAAGGCTTTTGAGGACTGAGTCTTAATTTCATTCTCTACAACATGCTCTTCTCTAGAGGAAAGATTTTGCAGAGCTGATCTGTTTTACATTCTTGTTTAACTCATTATTCCTGCAGGGAAATCCCTGATGATTTTCTTGTTACTCATCTCTTTCTGGGGAAATAAAAGTGAGTCAAAAAGACCAAGCATGTAATGCTTACTGCAGATGAATCCTGTATATAAGAAAATTCAGCAAAAAGAGGTTTGCATTTTGTAAAATTATTTAGAGAAAATCATCCTAACCAACTGGTTAAATTTTATACTGATTACACTAGAACATCAGCCAGGTACTGTCAATTTCTTCAGAATTCAGCACTTTTCTGAAGTGGCAAAATGTTAATGGCATTAGGAGGAATGCAGAATATTCAGAAGCAGGGAACAGTCTATTGTGGAACAAACTAAATGCAGTTTCAGAACTGGTTTTTTGTGTAGCTTACACTCGTCACCCAGCCTGGGCAGATGCAGTTCACTGGTACATGCACTTGCTGCAGACATAAGTGATTTGTAAAAACTGTTCCCTGGAACAGAAATGCACTGAATTCACAAACATACAGGAAGGGCTCTGAAAAGGACAGACATCTTTAGAAGCTGGGTACAAAGACACTGTTTTGAAGGCATTTCAGGTAGAAGTAGTACTGCCAGTGAGGACTGGCTGTGTTTTAGAAGTTGTACTTGTGTTCTGAACAAGATATACAGTGGTAAAGGATGCAGTTACAAGATATTTCCTGATTGTCATTTGAGTGTAGGGGAAAAAAAGGGTACAAAATCAGAAAAGGGTAGGAATGAAACAATTCAAAAAACAGATGTAATGACCACAGTGGAGTTTTCTTTTTGTCAATTAAATATCAAACAAAACAAAATAAAACATGTTACCTATTCTTTTTTACTAGTATAACTTCAATGTACTTGAATGAAATCAATACCAATTTTTGTCAGCTGAGAATCTGACAACGACAATGTTGGCTGTTTTTGCTGCAGTAATACCTGTGTGCAAGGGAAAACCTAAACCACAGAGAAGAGATGATCAGAGCTCAGCAGCCTGATCTAGTGGGAGGCCTCCCTGCCCATGCAGGGACATTGGAACTTGATGATCTTTAACGTCCCTTCTAACTAACTATTTTATGATTCTGTGTGGGAACCTCTGCCTTTTTAGTTGTGTTCCCTTCATTCATCCTTTGTCAATATTCAGCAATATTAGATTAAAGGCCAAAAAAACCATATTATTTTTCTATTTCTATGGTGTATTTTTTATTTAATTCACACTGCACAGATGCTTCATCTGAGCTAAATTTACATCTCTGCGTGGGAGAGAAATAAGACATGAAAGTGAGTAAAAGGATAAAAAGGGTCATTGTCATGTCCTTGTTCTATCAGTAGATACAGACAAACTGGTAGCGTGGGCCTACATCTACAGTTTAGATATTTATTTTTTTTTCTTATAACAATAAACATTTGCTTTTCTAAAACTTCCACTGCTATGCACTAGGAATTATTCAGTTTGATTTAGACAACAAGCTCAAAGTTTTCCTGATTTCTGTTGTCTCTGAGGTGGAGATGGAAGGAATATATTTCCATTCTCATGAATACTTTCTCAGACTTCAAAAACTGTAGGGTAGAGAAAAGTTAGAGGAATGATAGGGGAAATATAATTAACTAAATATTTATTAGCGTAATTTTATTTTTCTTTTTCTCTGTAAATAATCCTTGTCTTAAACTACAGTGAATCTTTTTCTATCACACTATTACTTTAATTGTCTTTCATTTGGTAGCTGTTCTGCAGTAGTCCTAGGAGTGCAATTTATGCGTTTAAACATGGATTATCTAGGGCAATTTAAGATGCCCTTGCTCAACCTGTCTGGTGTCCTGCTGCCACTGCAGAAGGGTGTTGGTATCAGTTATTTCTCTTTGATCCCTTGTCATTCCATCACACTTAACTGTGTAAAGAGAAATTAAACCTCTAGAATAGACAGTCTTACCATTATCATTTGGCTGAGTGGTAATTTACACTCCTTCATGGGACTAAACTGCTCAGATGTGACTGCCAAGAGCAAAACAACTTTAGGCTCTATGCACAACAGCTCAAGTTTATTATCTAGTGTTTAATTTTCCAAACCAGTTTGATAGTTTCAATATATTGGTGGATTTTTTTCATCCTCTGACTCCTTTACACCATCTTCCCAGTGTAATGACTGGGATTCAAGGCTTGTATGGTTAAAACATCAAGTTCTTCATCTGAGGACACACACACTAATCAAAAGCATTGCCAAATTCAAGAAAGCCCAGGGCAGAGAATTTTTCCTCATCTGTGAGTGTTCCAGAGAACATATCAACTCAATAGAGCTATGGCTCTGTTGAACACAATCACATTAAAGAGTAATAGCCTTGTGCTGAATGCTGCAGAAAAATGTAGCAATAAATATCTAATGCTTTTTCCCTTCTCTATTTTTTTCTCCTATATACAAAGTGGGAAAAAAAAAAATCCCTTCCCTTTTTCTTGTGACACCTTAATTACATGGTACTGTAGATACTATACTTAAAAGCACATACAAGGACTATTCTAGATTTAGTGCAAGTTTAGCTGTAATTATACCCTATGTTAAAAACCTTCTGCTGATGTTATTAAGCTTTTTTCTGGCTCAGAAGGTCCTTTAGCCTGACCTGTTAAAGCTCATCCAACAGTCTGCCTCTCAAATCTGGTTTGTAAATATTGTGGTAGTGACACTGTCCCCCAAAGGGATTGTCTTTGGTTTCATAACTTCATTTGCCCTCTCATCATCTATCATCAGGGTTTTTTGACATTACCTCCAGAGAAATTCCATCAGGAGCATTCAGGCTCACCTAGCAGCCCCAGCACACTCTATGCTGTGGATTAGCTAACCAAAGGAAAAGAGCTTCAACAGAGTGCTGAAAATACTGCCAGCTTTTCTCATCTTACTGTCATGGACTTACTAGGGCAATGAGGAAAAAAACAAAAGGCTAATGTGTCTTTCTTGACAAAATGTGTGTGTATTTCCAGTAATCAGACCTTAACCTGTGTTAATTTTTTTGCACTACTCTAATAACTTCAGAAGGAAATTACTACTCTATTTGAATTGACCAAACAATAGTGTACTGGTAACAACAGAAAAGTGTTGCACTGAACTACAGTGAATTCATAGAATATTAGAAAAATCCCTCTCCACATTTTCCAAGAAAGAAAACTCTTTATTTGTTCTGCTAATAAATTGTCTCCTGGTCACATGCTGTCATCCTAAACAAGATGGAATGCTAGTCTAGTCCAAGGCAAACATCCTGAGATTTGTAATTATGTTAGAGGGTATAAAGGATAAGAAAACCAAAATCTGAAATTAAAAAGATGCAAATGTGAGGAGTGATGTTTTACTATGCTAGGTAATACTATTACTGGAAAAATCTTTACCATATTGGATCTCAGCCTGCATCTGTGTATTTTATCGTTTCACACTTAACTACAGTGCAAATTCTTTCCTTCACAGTGTCATGATTTTGTTGGAGAAGATACCTTTAAATAAAGGCAAATAAAATTATCTTGTTAATTTTGATGAACTTTGAAAAGCCTTGATATGCACTTACTGTCAGTGGAACTCAATGAAACTTCCACCATTTTTAAAGGTTACCTGAAAGCTTTGAATGAAAAGCATGATATAAATGCTAATTATCATATTGTCTCTTTTATGTGCTCAACAATACCATCACCCTTTTCTCCCTTCAAAAGACTGTGATGGAAATGACAAACTTGCTGGACTTATTGACCACTCAAACACAAACAAGTACAACACAAAGGCATTTTTCAGCTTCATAAGAATCTGTTGATTGCTAAACTGGTAAGATTTGATTTCTGGTGTAACTTGTTTAATTACTTGGTTCAGATCATAGAATCATGGAATTACAGAATGGTTTGGGTTGGAAGAGATCCTAAAGGTCATCTAGTTCCAGCAGCCCTGCCATGCTAAGGGACACCTCTCACTGAACCAGGTTGCTGCAAGCCCCATCCAACCTGGCCTTGAACACTTACAGGGATGGGGTTTCTACAGCTTCCCTGGGTAACTTGTGCCTGTGTCTCACCACCCTCACACTAAAGAATTTCCTCCTAATGTGTAACTTAAATCTCTCCTTTTCCAGTATTAACCAATTACCTCTTGTCCTCTCCCTACAAGCCCTTGAAAAAAGTCCCTTCCTAGGTTTCCTGCAGCCCCTTCAGGTACTGGAAGGCTGCTATGAGGTCTTCCCAGAGCCTTCCTCTCTCCAGGCTGAACAACCCCAACTCTTTGCCTGTCTCTGTAGGAGTGATGCTCCAGCCTTCTGATCTTCTTCATGGCCCTCCCCTGGCCTTCCCTGGGAGCATAATGTCCTTCTTATGTTGGGGGCTCCAGAACTGGACACAGTACTGCAGGTGAGGTCTCATGAGTGCAAGGTGGGGAGAATCACCTCCCTTGACCTACTGACTACAGGTCTGTTGATACAGCCCAGGACATGATTAGCTTTTTTGGCTGCATCACACATTGGTGACTAATGTTGAGCTTGTCATGCACCATCACCCCTAAGTCCCTCTCCTCTGGATGGTTTCTGTCCACTGAAGCAAAAAACAGCATGGTCTGGACTGGCTGCTCTCAAGTTCGCTGATGTTTATTCTTCTGGGTTACTTGACACTGGAGAGGTTCTACAAAGGAGAAGCTAAATAAAACAACATTTCCAATATTAAACTTCTACTGCTGAGTTAAATAATCACGCTTAATAACATCTAGCTTATTCTTACAATTAATGATTACCTAAATTAAAGATCCCCTCTTGCAGCATTATGTTGCAGAGGTTTGGCTAATGAAAAAATATAAAAGGTAAAATTTGTGTTGAAGTATTCTTGGGAGATAGGATCAAAGTAAAGAGTATTAACTGTTTGAGCTAATATTCTACCCTGTGCTACCAGCATCCTACCCAATCTCAGGGTAAAGATAAACAGTTACCATATCAATTTTCCTCACATACTTGAATGTGTGTTCCATAATCATACATTAACATTAAAACAAAAGGAAGGATGTAAGAATAAACCCTGATACATCAAATGGAGCTGCCCTACAGCTCCGAAAGAAAGAAAAGTCTGTAATAGTATATTCTTCGTGTCAAGCTGTTATTGCTAATCAGTCAAAAAAGTCTTATCAAACTTATTTGCGGTGTCAACACAGATAGTGCATTAATGCTATCCTTAAACAGTTTGTTTTTTTTATTGTTGTTGTTTTTGTGTGTTTTTTTTTTAACACAAGGAAGAATGAAAGCACCAATCTAGTGGCAGATGCTTTCCTGTAGAAGTGTCAAAGCTGTGCACGAGTTATCTAACAAACAACAGGTATGTGTAAGTTAGATATCTGGTCAACTGAAATAGCATCAATGTGATTACATTGCAAACTTTTTATTTATTTTTCTTCAGCCATGGTTTCAGTCATCTCATTTTTTATTTCTCATTTTTTATGTAAGGAATGGTATTTTTAAAGTACAAGAATTTAATTTGTTTCTTCCAACAAATGTCTATTTCAATGTAATTTATTGTTAAGCACTGTGAGACAAGTGACTGATCAGAATTTTTTGTTCTCATTTTGTGCATGCAATTTGAGTCAAAGTGTCAAAAAAAAAAAAAAAAATAAAAGAAAGAAAGAAAAAAAGCTACAGTGATGTTCTATAAGTTGCAAAGGTTTAAATCTGGTCCTTTCACATTTGAACTCCTAAAGCCAGTACAGGTTCATGCAGGCTCATTATAAAGGTTAGATTGAAAGGCGCAGGTATAAGACTGTGACGGAGTCTTCTCTTTCTAGTAAAGTAGCAGAGAGTGCCATAAGTAAAGTCCTCATCTTCCCTGGTCTTCAGCTTCAAATTTTATTTTCCTTGTTTGTTACAAAAGTTCACTTGCATATGCCCAGGCGAAAAGTAGCTAATACATTTTAACCTTTTCAATAATTTGATAATTCATATTTACACTTTTTCTTCATAATCATTCACATTCATATTGAAAGGTCATCTATGCTGTACAAATTTCATGTCACATTAAGCTGACCTTGTTTTTCCTAGAACTGATTGATTGGTAGTTCCCTTTCACATCTTAACCCCTGCTTGCCTTGGCAATAATGTCCTGAGATGTGACCGCCATCGTTCATATATACAGTCAGAATTATGGTTTATAGATGGGAGAGGAGTTCAAGTTTCCTGGCATTACTGTACACCCTTGCAGTGTAAGACAATACTGAAGTGTTCTTCTAGCAGAAGCAAGAGAACTGGTTAGAAATAGGAAATTTAGGAGGCTATTGTTTAAGCCTGTTTCAAAAGATACATACATACTACAATGTAGTACCTTATCATATGAACAGTTTTTGCATTACTGCAATTTCAGGAATGTTTTTTTTTAGATTCCCTAGCCATCAAACTGAGATGTTACAGAAGAGATAAGCTCAACTCTGCCCAAGGGTCTGCTTATCTGTTTTTTCACTCACTCTGGAAACCAGCTAAATCACGTATAGATTTCAGCTTGTCTTTACCTCTAAGGAGTTTGATGGATTCAGGAGATTGGTCAGCTAGAAACAGTAACATCATTTATTACCTTTCATAGCTCCAAGGTGGACAAGGAAGAGAACGGAGAGTAAACCATTCTCACCGAGGAAGAGACAGAAAGACCCAGTGGCTAACTAGGCAATGCTGTGAGATCCTAAGTATAGTCTTACCTCATCTCATTAACACCTAGCAGCTAACTCTAACAATAACTGATTATAAGGTAAAGCAATATCTCCAGGCAGCAAAACTACTTTTGCCACTGTAGTATTTGGAAAGCATGTCATTCATCTAACTTCTTCCAATGTTCATTGTTGTACTGGCCTGTTTGTAAAACATTATACACCAATGCTTTAACTTATTTTTGCATCTAAGAAGTAAGGTGAAATCAGCTCCCTTGTGCTTGAAATAAGACTTGAAATTAGAAAGGCACTTCTTACCTTTCCAAAGCCCTTTCTTAAATGTTTAATCAGATTTATTAACGCATAGTGTAAAGAAATACAGAATTTCCAGATTCCAGTGTGTACTATTTAGAATACACACCCAAGTGCACCAAATATATAGTTTGAAACTGGTTGAATTCACAAAATACCTGTTGGATGTAGAAATACTCTCCCTCCAATATTTCTGTGGACATGTGCAATCATGGATATACGGACTCAGTAAGACTAAATATTTTCTATCATTATGTACTTGGAAAACAGGACAAAGGCCTCACCCCCTAATTGAATTCACTGTGAGACTGCTACCCTGTTTTTTCAATGCACTCAAGACACAGTCTGAGGCTTACTCCATCCTTAGTATTGTTTTGGGGGGGGATTGGGTTGTGGGTTTTTGCTTTTTTTTTGCTTGTTTTCCATTAAATCTTTCAGGCTTTGACATTAAACTCTGAAGTATTGCTGTTGTATGCCTTTCACAAGACAAAGCTGTCCTTGAAAGGATTTACAGCAGGTATCTTGACCAGAAGAACCTGACAGACTTTATACAGTTCCTTCATGACTGGACATGACTTTAGTGCAATAAAATACTGAATGCACCAAAAGGAGTTGACTTAGACTGAAATCGGTGATGGGCAAACAAAAGAGAAGCATCTTGCAGAGTGGGAAAGACCTGACTGAATCCAGATGGAAGTTTATTAGGGACAAACTTTCATTTAATGTGAAAAGAGAGGCTTGCTTATTGCTTGTCTAAGGTGAGGGCACTGAAGATTATTCCACATGCTGCACTAGGAATAAAGGCAGGCTTTGAAGGCAGAGAAAGAGAGACACTGAAAATTCTCATTACTGCAGAGTGGAAGATCTTTTCTAGACAGAATAGAATAATTTTATTTTTAAAAAAGGGAAAAATAATTTCTCTGACAAGAGTGAAGAAAATATATTTAGTTAAAAAAAAATAAGAATAAACAAACAAAGAAAAAAAAAAGCTGTGTAGAATTTGTGATTTTTCTATTTATATCACCTCCAAAGTTTTAACAAAGAGAAACATGCTTTTTCCAGGAATGTGCAAACGTTTTCTTCTTACTCATGGGAGTCTGTTAACACAGTCTGCTGTCCTCAGGTTATTCTTGGCAAGAACAAAATTAATGCAAGGAAGTGATGATGTTTATCTTCTATAAACAGATCCTGGGAGCTCATGATAAACTGCTGTTTAGAAGCTTCTCATCCCTTCCCGGGATATCAAGCTGTGATGTAAAACCAGATACAACCACTGCATCAAACCGGTTTTGCTAGTAAGTTCCATTCTTGGGTTGGGTATTATGCACAAAACCAAACTTCCACAGTGTAGAGTTTTTTAAAACTTCACTCCCTGCTTTACTGAAAGTTCAATGCATCAATGGAAAGTCAATCTGATTTCTTGCCCTAGGAAGCTTTCATGCCTGAGGTTTCTACGCTTGAAGCTGCCTACTTCCCTGAGTTAATTCTGAGATTCTTAATCACTTTACACAAAGCGATATCAATGCCAGGTGAAATTTTTTGATTAAACTGAAGCTCTGGCCAAGATATTAGGGGAAAATATATTTCAAAGGCTATGAGAACCTTTTTCCTCCAAAACCTACTTGCTATGCAAAATAGAACAAGTTTCCTTAGCAACAAGAATTTCTTTGTCAAAGACTTGCTCTCACAGAACCTATCCATTATGGATTATTTGTCCCATTTTCTCTATGTAAGACAGTGCTAACAAAAAGCATTCATTACTGCCAGTCCCTACGTTTACATATTGGTTTTTAGCTCTTGACTATGTGAACAATAACACCCTTAATGGAAGCTAGTGTAAGCTTTTATTTCTGCAGTTAAGCTAGGATGTCCAAATAGGAATGAAAAATGCTAAAAATCACTTTAAAACTCTGATGAATCTTTTCCACAACTTCTACTGAGACTATATTTTTTTTGCTAGTCACCCATAAAGGAATGGATTCAATTAGTATTCTGTTATTCTTTCTAGCCATTGGAAAGCATTTCACATTATTACTTTATGTGAAACAGTTATTTATTTCACATTAGAGATAAATAGTGGTTTTACACTGCTAACAATAACTAATAGATGTTGAAGCTCAGCCAAATTATTTTATAGACTCAAAAATTAAATATATTCATTCACAGTCTAAGCTTTTACTACTATGAGAGGAGCTCCATTAGTAAGTCCCTGAAGATAATGTTTACTCAGCAAAGCAGGTGTTTGGGTGGAGATGTTGAGGTACTGTCAGTGGAGGTGTTCAGAGAAGCAGGCTGGATTTAATTTCCTCATGATGGGGTGTGATGTGGGTCCTGCTCCCCTGCCTGTCAACAGGCTGTTTGCACCTCTGCACAGCTATGACAAGAGAAGGGTGGTATGACTGCACCTCCCTATGCTCATGCTTTATGGTCTTATCCTGCTGCCATCCAACAGTCAAAGCTCTGCCAGGAACTGGTAACTGAGTTTGTAGTTCTGAGGAACAGGGAAAAGCCATTTGCTGTAGTCACACCATGATAAAAGTTTTGCGTACCACTTGTTTACATGTTACTGGAATGGTTAAAAAGATGTAGTGATTTTACAGATGTGGAAGAAGAAAATCCATGTTTGTCTGACCTGAGGACTTGGAAATGGTTAATATAATCCCTAGGCATTTTCAGATTTCTCACCAACCACACAAATTGCTTTGGGACAAAGTACCAGTGCTGAAAGGGAATTTTTCAGACAATTGCTGCTGGAACCTCCAAATAGAATCGTAGAGTCATAGAATCATAGAACCATTCAGGCTGGAAAAGACCCTTGGGATCACTGAGTCCAACCATCATCCTTACTCTACAAAGTTCTCCCCTAAACCAGATCCACCAACACCACATTCAAACGACCCTTAAACACATCCAGGGATGGTGACTCAACCACCTCCCTGGGCAGCCTATTCCAGTGTCTAACCACTCTTTCTGAGAAAAAAGTCTCCTAATGTCCAGATTAAACCCTGTTGCAGCTTGAAGCCATTCCCTCTTGTTCTGTTACTAATTATGTGTGAAAAGACACCAACACCAAACTCTCTACAATGACGTTTCAGGTAGTTGTAGAGACTGCTGAGGTCTCCCTTCAGCCTTCTCTTCCTCAAAATAAACATTCTTAGCTCCTTCAAGCATTCTTCATAAGATTTATGCTCCAGGCCCTTCACCAGCTTCATTGCCCTCCTTTGTACTGGCTTTAGCACCTCGATGTCTCTCTCTAATTGAGGTGCCCAAAACTGGACACAACACTCCAGGTGTGTCCTCACCAGTGCTGAGCACAGGGGGACAATCACCTCTCTAGTCCTGCTGGTCACACTATTTCTAATACAAGCCAGGATGCCATTGGCTTTCTTGGCCACCTGGGCACACTGCTGGCTCATATTCAGCCCCTTGTCAATTAGAACTCCCGGGTCCTTTTCTGCCAGACACTTTCCAGCCACACTTCCCCAAGCCTGGAGTGTTGCCTGGGGTTGTTGTGGCCCCAGTGTAGGACCTGACACTTGGGCTTGTTGAAGCCCAGACCATTAACATCAGCCCAACAATCCAATCTACCCAAGTCTCTCTGTAGAGCCTCCCTATCCTCATGCAGATCAACACTCCTGCCTAGTTTGGTGTCATCTGCAAACTTACTGATAATACACTCTATGTCCTTATCAAGATCATCAATAAAGATGTTAAACAGAAACATTCCCAACACTGAGCCCTGAGGACACCACTTGTGACTGGCCCTAGCTGGGTTTGACTCCATTGACCACCACTCTTTGGGCCCAACTGTCCAGCCAGTGCTTGGTCCAACAGATTGTGTGCTCATCCAGGCCATGAGCAGCCAGGTTTTTTATGAGAGTTCTATGGGGAACCATGTCAAATGCTTTTTGGAGGTCCAGATAGACAATATCTACAGCCTTTCCCTTGTCCAGTAATTGAGTCATCAGGTCATTGAAAGAGATCATGTTCGTCAGGCAGGACCTGTCCTTCATATACCCATGCTGACTGGGCCTGATCCTCTGGTTTTCTTTTGTGTGTCTTCTAATAACACTGAAGATAATAAATATGTTTTACATTCATGACTAAAGAATTTCCTTGCAATAAAGATTTAAAAAGGAAATGTCTGGTGTGCAGCCTTTTCTGGATAGAGAAACAAAATCAAAAGGTATGTAGCACATTCCTTCTATGAATGCAAAGCAAATCCTGTTGGAGACTGAGACATCCAGTCTCTCTTCTCCAGCAGAAAATTTGGCATAGCACAAATTCAGCACCTTCAGTAAGAGAAAATAATGACTTAAGAAATTGTCTTTCTTTTTCCAGCCAGAGAGGATTATATGGAAAAAAATATATATTTTATTGAGAGAAGAAATATATTTGTTTGCCAAAATTTCCAGCTTTTTTTGAAACTATTTTGTGGGTAATATACATGACAAAGGCAAATATATCTGTTTTCCATTTCAGACAGATACAAGAAGCCAAGAATCAACTCCTGCATTGTACAAAATGGGGAAGGTAATGAAAAACCACAGGAGGAAATCACTGTTGCCCAGAGTGACTAAACAGAAGTGGGAGATGTTTACAGCTCACAGACAACTCTGAAGAAGAGTTACATGCTTTTTCATCAAGTGTTCAGGGGAAAAACACTTCTGAGAGCAACCTGCTTTTCTACTTAAACACAACCACTTATTCCACCAGGACTTACACTGCATCTATTGCCATAACTCACAAAGGGCCCATTACTGCTGCACCCTGGTTTCTAACAATAAAAGTCATAATAACCAGAGCCCAAATGATAGATGAATCATAGAAGGTATAATACAAAAATGCCTACTGCATAGTCGACATTGAAGACAGTTCTGTGACAGTCCCCATGCTTGCACACCAATCGCTGTCTCTGCATTGCAAAATGTGTGTGAAATGTACAAGTATATGTACAGCAATGGTGTCTCAATCTGAGCTCTATCTGTATGCATTTGTAAAGCAAATAATATGATATACAATACTTGTTTTCAGCTCATCTTTATAAAAGGCTATACATCTAAAATACTTTGAAAAGGTAATACTGAACTGAACTTTGTTTACAGGCCACCTGAAATCTACTTTTAATGCAGATAAAATCTCACAGCAAATCTGTAAAACAATCAGAAATAGAGCCCAGAATTTCTGAGGTCAATTTCAGTGAAGTATAAGCATGACAACTGCGTAATAGGCTAATGAAAAGTGCTCTGTAAGTTATGTTATTGTCTCCCATATTAATACTAATGGAAAGCAAAAAAGGATAACATTCAACAAAACAAAAATATCTTAAGTCAAAGTTATCCATTATCTGAAATAACTTGTTTCTTCTAGAAGCTGTTGAATTTAAGTTCCTTTGAGTCAGAGGTCATACTCTAGGTAATAATTATTAATAGACATTGAAAAAATTGTTTCTTGATTTTCTCTATTCTGGTCTTGATTCTATGTACATCTTCACCTTCAAACTTTGT
This sequence comes from Chaetura pelagica, assembly GCF_000747805.2. Classification (NCBI taxonomy): domain Eukaryota; kingdom Metazoa; phylum Chordata; class Aves; order Apodiformes; family Apodidae; genus Chaetura; species Chaetura pelagica. The sequence continues at coordinate 435,464 of NW_009951917.1, read as the reverse complement.
TGTGAATAGGGGCTATAGAACTTTGTTCAGCATTGCATGAGTAGAGCACTAACATTTATTTGTCTTAAACCAGCTGCTTAAGCAACCACTATATTTCTGGTATGTATGGTAAATCAGCATGTTACTGATAAATGGTAATTATTTCTTCCCAGGTAATTTTTTCACTGAGCTGGCTAAATATTTTAAGATATAAGGTGTTTAAGTAAAGGTGTGCTCTTTACTGCTTTCTGTATTTCCTCTAGTTTAAGAATTGCTTATTATTAAGGAAAAAGAACATAGTTTCTTGACAACGGTAAACAAAGTAAAGCTACAGTAAAAGTTACAAGAAAAAAAAAGTGGACTGTTTTGGTTCTTGTGTTGCCAGTTTAAGTATACAAGAAAATATTTATGTTAGGAGAAAGTTATGTAAGTGAGAGGCTATCTTTCTTTAGCAGTACTTAGGATTTATGTCTTTTGGAGGTAACTATAAACTTGGAAAACAAAATCTGCATAATAATGTCTTGGTTTCAGCCAGGATGAAGCCAATTTTTTTTACTGATTGTTTGTGGTTTTTTTTCCTTCAGTGAGCTCTCTTCTAACTAGCAGCAGGTGTTCCAGCTAGTGGACTGATAACACTGGAATGTTTTGCTGATATGCCAAGGTCGTGTCTTCGCCCTGCCGGCTCAGGCGCTACTGGGCGGAGAGTCGTATCTCTGACCCCCCTGTAGGAGGATGGACTAGATGGACTGCAAAATTGACCAAAGTATTCCATTCCATATATCTGTGTAAATTGAGGGGAAAGACAGAGATCACAGAAGAGAAATTCTTTCCTGCTTCTGCTTCCCTTCTTTTCTATCCATGGCCAGCGTCCAGGAAGGACTCCATCTATCCATCACTGTCGATCCCCAGGCTTGTGCCCATTGCCCCTCATCCTATCACAGGGCATGAATGAAAAGAGATTGGTTCCTCCTTCTTGACACCCACTCTTCAGATATTTCTATACATTAATAAGGTCCCCTCTCAGTCTTTTCTCCAGACTGGAAAGCCCCAGGTCTCTCAGCCTGTCCTCTTAAGACAGGTGTTCAAGTCCCTTATCATCCTTGTAACACTTTGCTGGACTCTCTCAAGTATATTCCTGTCCGTCTTGAACTGGGGAGCCCTGAACTGGACATAATACTCTTGGTGGGGTCTCACTAAGGCAGTGTAGAGGGGGAGGAGAACTTCCCTCAGCCTGCAGGACATATTATTCTTAGTGCACTCCAGGATACCCTTGGCTTTCTTGGCCACAAAGACACATTTCTGTCCCATGGATAACTTGTTGTCTACCAGGACTCCAAGGTCTTTCTCCATGGAGCTGCTTTCTAACAGGTTAGCTTCTAAACTGTACTGCATTATGTTTTTCCTTCCCATGTGCAGGACTCCACACTTACTCTAGTTGAGCCTCTCTAGGTTCCTCTTGGCCCAGTTTTCCAGTCTGTCTAAATCTTGCTGACTGGTTGCACAACCTTCAGGTGAATCAGCCAGCCCTCCCAGTTTTGTATCATCAGCAAACTTTCTGAGGATACACTCTGTCCTTTCATCCAGATCACTGATGAAGATGTTGAACAGGACTGGACCCAGCACTGATCCCTGGAGGAATTCACTAGTTTCAGGTCTCCAGCCGGACTCTGCACCATTGATCACTACCCTCTGGGTTCTGTTGTTTACCCAGTTCTTAATCCATCTCACTGTCTGAGCTTGCTCAGGACGATGTTATGGGAGACAATGTCAAAAGCTTTGCTAAGGTCAAGGCAGACTGCATGATTTGTTCAAGAAAAATCTTTGTGGAAACTTAACTGGACAGACCCAGGGATTCACAGTGCCAGTTAAAATCAAGCAAGGGATCGAGCCCTCCTCTCCAGCAGATTATGAATTATTCCAACAGCTGGTTGTAAAACTGAGCTGCTGTGAATTTGCTGGCTGGCAATACAGACCATTACTCCATTCCACTCTTTTTTGGGCTAGGTTGTTGGTTTTTTTCCTTCTTAAAATTACAAATCTTTTTTATGAATGACACACTAGAAAAAATTAGAACCTCAAGGATGTTAAAGTCTAAATTTAAAACTGAGGCATAAGCAGTCTGCTATTGGAAGATTTCTTTTTGGCTTCAGTTTTAAATCCACATTATTACACAGAAATTAATAACTGTTTATAGAATTGCACCAGTGCAGTGGAAGATTTTGCTCAAATCTTTGTCATACTTTGATCGAAAAAGCATGGTCCTGAATTTAAATGTTAAATATTAATATTTAATTTAAATATACATGAACTGCTTCCAAGTGTTCATATTATGGGTCTAATTTAAGATTTTCTTTAGTAGATTAAGCAAAAAATAATGAAATTGTTTTGCTGTACCATTAATCTCAAAATGCTACTAATGGAATTTAATTACTGGTGCTAAGATCACAGACTCACTTTCTATTTCTGTCTTTCAATGCAATTGGATCTTTTCACTGCATTGCAAATGCCAAAACGTGTTTACATTGCATAATGGGATATAACCTTACATTTGTGTGGTATCTATATAAATTTTCATTATACAGTCCCAAAGAAATAGCTTTCAGCTCTGAAGTAGAGAGATCTGAAGCTGTCAAGTTAGCAGAGAGAAAGGAGCAAATATCTCAGTTCTATATCATTAAAGTAAATAAAAAATTTGGACTTGAAATCAAGAGAGGGCCCAACACTGGGTGTCAAGGTAATCACAAGACCTCAAGTCACATGGAGAGACAGAAAGGCAACCAGTTGTAGACAAATACAGGAAGACTTTTAAAGCACAAAGAAGTAAAGGAAAGGTGTCTGATGCACACTTTCTGAGATGGTGGAAAAAAACAGGCTTAATAGAAAAATACAATGGTTGATTAATTTAGCCTCTACAGATCAAACAGATAAGCAAGTTTTGGGAACAAATGTCTTGCCACCTGGGCTGCATAAACCACCTAAACTGTGTCTGTCTGCAAGACTTTACATTTTTGCATTTCATCTTTATGATTTGGTTAGATAAAGCTATCTGTTGTTCCAGAGAATTATGTCTCTTCTATTTTCTCTTCCCATCCAGCCTTCAGGACCTGTTATGGTGCGAGATGAGGACAAAAACAAAAAGGAAGACCAAAGGAACAAAAGACTTGTTAATAGGGTGGGTCCAACACAAGATCAATTACTTCAGTGTGAATTTTGTGGTGAACTAGGATTGCCATAATTGACTAATAAAAAAGAGGAGGGAATGTGAAAATAGAAAATTGGGGAAAAAAATACATTCTTTTCAAGGTGTGATAGAAGATAATGCTGTGGAACATAAAAATAAGGTATTTTTTGATACTACTAGTTGGCAGTAATAAAGTCTGACCTGCCTATATTCTCAGACAGAATATTTGTTTTCTTTACATATTTATATAAAATATTCATCCTCCCCATTCTAACATGTCTGCTTATTAAAAATCCTACAAGAATGGCAGTAATGAATATTTAACAACTATTTTATCTCCAAAAACAATAAAACAGTATTTACCAGGCAGAAAAATAATATAAAAAATGAAAGCAAGAAATCAAAATCAAAATCAATTAAACAAACAAGCCTAAATTAAGCATCTTAACCTCTTGTTCTCAGCAAGAAAATTGATCAATAGGCCAAGTTTATGATTTTAAATGGTAATTTTGTTTTTCCATTCCAGGGGTTTTTGACTCATCTTCTTTTCAGTAGCTCATCAGTTCTTAGATTGCTAAAGAAAGGGGAAACGTTTACAAACAGCCTGTCTCAGGTCCTGATTTGTGTCATATTTCTTCTGAATGGAAGGCATGGGAGACAACTTGGGGGTAGGGGAGAAAGAAGGAAAAGGCACCCTTTAAACCTGATGACCTTTAAACCTGGTGACCTTTTTAACGTGGGCTCAGATTAAATCTCTGTGGATGTGCTGCCTATGAACTTTTTCACTGTATTCCATGGCTGGAGAAAAACCACTCAATATCTGACACCACTTGTCTTTAGGAAGGGCTTCTCTCTGGTGGATTTGTTCCTGTTATTTTTATGAAGCACATCACAGAGACATAGCACATGCCTTCTACAGTGTATCAAAGAAGTCAACGTTCCCAGAACATCAGCACTACTTATTTGGACATTAATATTTGGCCAGAAAAAGCAAGAGTGTTTGATGTCTTGATTTCAGGTACTGTCTTGATTTTCAGGTACTGTCCAGAAGACCATAACCTTACCACAGAGCTGTGTATCTGCTTGGCTCAGAGACAGCTAGGAAAAAGGACACTCTCAGGTTGGTTCCATTGCCCTGTTGTGTAGATGGCAAAAGGCCAAAAAATGTCTGGGGTAATCCAACTGAGAAGACAGCATCTTTTACTACATGTGCGAAGGAGGAAACATCTTAAAACCAGTACTGCCACCAGGAGAAATGCTTAAACTAATGCAATTCATAGCAACATCTTACTGACTCACAGTAATTTGGCAGACAGTTCTAGTCAAGTAGCAGAAAATATTTTATGTCAAAACTGCCTTTTCAGCCCATTTCCTTTCATAGTTTGAGTGTATGTGCTCTATGTTTCAATTGTAGCCCAGAATTAAGGACATCTTAAAGGACACTTTCCGGAAAAAAACTTGCATAGGTAGTATAAAAATATCAAGAAAAAGACTGCTTGCTTTGTTGTCATTCCTAGTCATAGTCAAAAGCCAAGTGCTGAAAGTCTCATGAAGGAAAAGAGTTCTTGGCTAAGTTTCAAATTTCTGCCTCTTTTAGTGTGCTGCATAGTTGCTGAGCTCCCCAGAAGCAAATGCAATGGTAAAAGGGCACAGTTCAGCTGTCCTAGGTCAGCTCTATGAGGAAGTAATGAAGTCTGAAGAGAAGACTGCATTTTGTGTTCCTTGGAGCTTGTGACCTAATGTGACCCTCCATGCTGTGGCTAGGTCTTCAGGCAGCAAAATTCAGCTCTGGCATGTCCCTTATGCTGCATTGATCAGACAATGCACTAAAGGAAGGTATTTAGTTTGGTGTTGGAACATTATAAGAAACTTCTACTATGATATAATTCCAAGTTCTGTTTGTTACAAATCCCTATAACATATGGGGCAAGGCCTGAGGGACAAAATTTTAAAAACAGGCTGAAATCCCATATTCAGATAGAATCCTTTCATTCAGGATACTCTTAGAAATTTGGAGTCAAAGTAGAAAAGAGAAGGACAGAGGTTCAGTTTGATGTATATATTCCTACAAATTGTCCTTAATACCTGAACTGTGAGGTTTTGTGCATCCTTATCCATTGTCAAGAAAGAAAAACAACATGTAATATGGTCACAGAAACAAAATTAACTAATTTTTAGTCTAAAAGATTCACACCTAACTGCTTTAGCACTGTATCAATTCATAGTAGATTTAACAATGCCCTTGCAATTGTTGTTTCCATGGATACATATAGTTTAGAAGCCACAGGGGAAACCATTAATAGTGTTCTTGTTGCAACATTTTCATTATTTGAGGAGGTTGCTTCAATTTCTGCAGTTAATTACACTGGCTCCCATCACTCTAGTTGCAGTCAGAATTACATAACAAAAATAACAGCAGCATATTAATACTGTTGCCAGTTTTAATTTCTTTTTTAAAGCCTTTGATGAAGAAACTACTTTAGCATTTGAATGTAAATATTCAGTTATCTATAACTAGTTAAAGAAGGACAACCAGTTGCATGCTGATGGTGAATGTGTCTTAGAGTATTTCTGTATCCACAAATCTATTGGATATAAATACCTGTATATCCAGTAACACTACAGGTTAACTGAATTTTCACTGGCTTGTGCTTATAACAAATATTTCAGTTGCCATTGTACTCTCACACACTTAAACAGGCCTACAATGACACTGCAGGGGGACAGAAAATAACAAATTTCAACCAAAATACAGGAATGCTTTGATGTTGTTAAAAATTATGAAAACCAGCCACTGGAACCTTTCGATTTTGAAAACCAAGACTTTTAGTATAATCTTGCCCAGTCAAAGGCTCACAGCAGAAAACAGGAGGTTTTTGACGTGCTGAAATTGAAAGCAGACCAGTGCAACAAACCTATGTACAGCTTTTGGCATGTTTATCCATGCATATTTCATTGAATATTACCTCCAGAGCAGGAAATCAATAAATTGAAAATAACTGAAAAATTTGTAAACCCTCATGCAAATTGTTTCACTACTGCATTTGAATATCTTTACTAAATTGTGTCATTGGCATAGATAAAACATTTCTTACCACAAGAAGAGAATAATCTCATTTAAAGCTTAAGACACGTGTAGCATGACTGACTACAATAAATGAGAATTTCCACAAGGCCATTATGTCCTTGAAAAAAAGGGTAGGTATGGAATATTTATCATAGTAAGTAATATCTATTTAAGTCAATGTTATGTACAAGCTGAGCACTGCAACAAATTCTGATTACACCTGCACCCACTAGATTGGATATTAGGTGGAGTGGAAAAAATACTGAGAGAATAAGGTTAAATGTGGTTGTAGCATTGCTTTATTGTACAAGGTTTGACTTTTATATCTAACTCCAAACTTCACCATTCTTCCTGAGTGAAAAACTATAGCTCTGAAAACTTTGTAACCTTTTGACATTTACATTTTATGTTTTTCAGCCCATGAGCATAAAGGAAATACTGTGTTTGCAATAGCTAGTAACTAGTAAATGGTATTTTTATCTCAGGAAGATATGATTCCTCTTGCTTTTTGTTTACTGTGTTAATCTTGATTTTCAACTACCTTCTCAGCTGAGAAACAAAGTTGTTTTCACCACAGCAACAAAATTGTTTTTCCTCCTTGACCCTATTAATCTAGTAGATGTTGTGTACTATTTCTAACAAGTTACATAGATCAAACCAAACTCAGCAAGAGAAAAGAAATTAGTCTTAGTTGTCCAGGACTACAATTTACTTGTTTTCTCTAATTATAATATATACTTGAATGCATTTTCTTACTGATCAGTACATGCACAGTATCATTATGGTGCTGAGAAACCTGCTTAAAATCTTTGACATCCTGGTCCAGGAGACCCTGCCTAAGCAGGGGTCTCAGAGAAGATGACCTGTAGAGATCCCTTACAAATACAACTAGTTAGTTGCCTTCCTCACCTCTCTGTAGTTTGACACTTAGCTAGAAGTATTTGCTTTAACTTAATTTTACACTGAGATGCTTCAAGTCCAAGTATGTTCAATATAGTATCTGAATATATACTTAACTATAAGCCTCTACATACGCTTCACAGGTTCTTTAAGGACTTACACCATATTCAGGTGCACTTACTGCAAAGCATGCTCTTCATCCTGAAGGGTGGCTCTCCCTTCTGGAGTGTCAGCCTCTCCACTCATCTTGGTGTCACCAACAAACTTCGTCAGAGTGTTCTTGATCTCAACATCCAGGTCACTTACAAAGAGGCTAAAGAGCATCGGGCCCAAAATCGATCCCTGGGCGTCCCCACTTGTCACCTGTTGCCAGTATGAAGAGGAGCTTCTCAGTACCCTCTGTGTATGGTCTGTCAGCCAGTGCCCTGCCCACCACACAGACCACTTGTCAAGGCTGTAACAGGTCAGTTTCGCCAGGAGAAGGTGGTGGGCAACCATATCAAAAGCCTTGGAGAAGTCCAGGTAGATGATGTCCGCCACTTGCCCTGCGTCAACTCAGCCCGTCACTTTGTCGTAGGTCACCAGGTTTGTCAAGCATGATTTGCCCGTGGTAAATCCATGTTAAATTTTCCTAATCACTTGCTTCAATTGACTTGTGACTGTGCCCAGAAGGATTTGCTCCATGACCTTTCCAGGGTCAACTTAATATGTCATATTAATATAATTCCTGTAACTTACACTGTTTATATCAGAGGAACACTCTCTACATTACAGACGATACAGTGATTAAGACACTGATTAAGATACTGCAGCTCCTGGCTCCACTTCCCTTCCAGAGCAACAGCTTGCTTCTTCCACTCCTTGACACACAGACCCAGCACCAGTACCAAAGCTGGCCAATCCGTTTTTCCTCTAGAATCCCAAATATCTACTGAATTGCCTCAAAAGTGGAAGGAATTTTCAGCTAAGTTGCAAGAATACACCTACATAAAATCATAGATTTTTCATTATTTGCTTGGTCACTCAAATGGTATCAGACACATTTCAAATCATATCAGGAGTACAATTACCCCATTAACCTAATTTAGACATTAACAAATAACAGGGAAGTTATTTGGAGCCTCCATTTGCTTATCAAGTTATACATATGTGATAACTTTTAAAAGACACAGTCACTAAAATATGCCATGGGACTTATGATTGGTTAAAACAGATTAAATATCATTACATCAAATATGATTAACAACTCATAAACAAAACAAAACAAAGAAGCAAAAAAAGCCTCCATGCAAAAAAACCACCAAAACCAAACCCAAGCAAACAAATTTAAAAAAAAAAAAAGTGAAAGAAATGAAAAGGCATGTCCTAAAATGTGATAGAAAGGGCTAGGTGTCAGAAGTTACTTATTTTTTCAGAACTGCATTCCATATGTTTTTAAAACCTTTCAGAAAAACTAGACACTTATTTTTTTATTGCTCTTGTCAAATTTCCAGGGTTTTTTTGCAAATTCACTACTTAATAAGTGGAAAAAACCCTGTTTGTGATCTTGGGTTTACATGTTTTTTGCCTATTTTACCTATTTTTACTGTTTCTATTCTTTTTCACCCTAGAAAGAATGGATTTGTTCATGCTTCCAAGCAGAAGCAGGATTTTCTTGAAGAATGTCCCTGGCCTAATGCTCTTTGCATTTTCCCTAACATGAAGCAGTAATTCTCTACTTTCACATACATCAAGCTGGTTTGCTATACCCATCCACTAGTGCAAACTAGAATATTTGCAAACAGAAAGCAAGTCAGTTTGCTTAAGGGCCTTTCATTAAATCTATGCATAGACAATTCAATGGGAATTCTATTTTTGCATGCATCTAAGGAAAAACCATGTGCAATATTTTTAATTGTTTTGGGTTGTTTTTTTTCACAAGTTATTAACACTTTACATAAAAACTAGGTCTACTATGTGCAGCATCACAATCAAAATTGTGAAAAATCTGTTACCATCAAAAGTGGAATTAGAAGAGTTTCCTGTGTTTTCATCTCTAACCTGAAAGAAGCTTTTTACAGACTGACACTCATGAATAATTTTTATCACACAAAGTTTGCTTTTAACTGATGAAAAAAATCAGATTAGTCACAAGTCCTTATAACTTAAGTGGGGAGAAAAAGGTGACTGTGAGGGAGTAACAAGCAGATAGTGCATGGCTGCCTACACTTTCTAAGGGTTTTGGTCATGGTGGCATTGTTAAGAGGTACTCTCAGAGGTACTGAAATTCAAGTGTCGATTCTTAAAGGAAGTTCTACCTATTTTAAAAATACTCCTTTACCACAGTGGGAGAAATAGTGTTAAGTTTTAGGACTATGCTTTAAAAACCTCTAGGGAATAGTGAAATGAGACTGCAATGGAGAGCCTCACCAGGTCTGTACTTATGTGTGCAGTACATAACACAGCAGCCCACTGGAGGTCTGTGGCTGGTGAGCAGGACCCAGTTTTACTCAGCGGCGCAACACCAGTCCCCTAGAGCCCCCTCCTGCCAGTTTCAGCCTGGCACTACTGCTCTTGGGTGGCGGAAGGACACCTTGTATAGTGTAAATGGTGTGCACAGAAGGAAGATGTTCAGACAGCACTCACTGGCCAGGGAGGGAGATGAGTTCTGTAGGGGTGGTGGGTACATTTGCCAGAGATCCCACTTATGACAGGCATCTATCTGGAGCCTGCTGGTAGCAGCTGTAAAACCATCATTTCCTTTCACTTCCAAATTTTAACTACAGGCAGATGATCTGAACTGCAGTTAGGCAGCATGAGCAGCACCAGTTATTGCTGATGCCTTAGGTCTTCTTGCCTCTGGAGCAACTGATGTTCTCTGCCTTATAGCAAGACACTCCACAAAAGGAAGGGAAAAAAAACCAACAACCAAATCAAAACCAAATAAACAAACAAAAGATCCTGCCCCCCCACAAAAAAAAACAAAAAACCACCCCACAGCAAAATCAAAACACACAAAAATCCCCAAAAGCCCCCCAGAACAAAAAACAAACAAACAAAGCAAACTAACAAAAAAAAACAGAACAAAACAACAACAAAATGGCAACCATCAAACTGAAAATCAGCCTGCAGTGGTTTATTTACATTATTCATTGCTATGGTTCTCATTTGATATCAGTAGCTAAGATTCACACTCTGCTGTTCCTGTCCAGAAGTTGTTCTGATGGATGGAAGCCCAGGGGCTTTAAGGAGACCAGGGTGAGGTGACAACTGCCTGAGGTCATGACAACATGCTCATCTGACTCAGAGCTGGTTGATGAAACCAAACAATATGAAGATTCAGTGGGACTAAAGTCCTGTAGAAAGAACCATAGCCAACAAAGTATTTACTAAATATCTGTTTACATTATGTTCATTGCTTCTGAGGTTAAGGAGAGGTGGTTTTACTCAAGGAACTTGAAGAACACTAAGAAAATGAGCTATACATTATATTAGCATATCCATGTTGAGGTTGCACAACTGCATCTTCCAGGACAGCTGTTCTCTTATTGGAATGCAGTGAATTGGAGTTGGATCCAAACTATTTTAATGGTAAAGAGGTCTTAGACACAAACATGCACAGGCATTTCTTCCATCCAAGAAAGATATAGGAAGGTATAGGAATATCCATTTCAGTGTATTAGAAAAGGATCATATTAAACCACTGGCAGTATCAGATTACTAGAAAAATGGCTAAAACCAAACAAGAAGTCTTAACAGCTTGGAAAAAAATTCAAGATTTCAGTTGAGAATGTAACAGATAGGGAGAATTAATTCTGTTCTATATTTTATTATCTCCTTTGAGAACACTAACATTAAAATCAGGCTAATTAGGCAAATAATGCCAAAATTTTTTGTGGCTGAAGATTTAGTTTCTTCTGTGTTTGGAACAAGACTAACTGTGAGTGCAGAGGATCTAACATGATTACATCTAAGACTCAGCTTTGACCTCCATGTCCTAGTAGCAGCTATGCCAGCACCTACTCAGGAGCAGACACCAAACTTGGCAGCCTTAGCCCAGAGTTACTGGTCATTAGCCCTTATCTTTTTGCTGTGGACTTTGTGTTACTGTCTGTATGTTGATTGTATCCAAATGCTGTTGGGTACTTTCTGTCCTCTTTTATAATCAGCAAGAGACATTTGAAGGAAAAGGGAAGAGAAAGACATTGAACTCAGAAGCTTTGAAATAAGGTTGAAATTGCTTGCCAAAGATCACTTTCCATCTGGCTGTGTACATAACAGTGAATTATGTGAGTTCTGACGAAAAGTTAGTTCTATGTTTCAAGCAAATTCTACTATATCAACACCATGTTGGTCAGAAGAGTAACACAATTCCATCTGCCTAATCAGTGAAGCACATATTCTTCAGCCTTCAACCACCAGGCAACTTTTTGTGACTACAATTGTTTCCAGTCGTATGTGTTTCTTTTGCTTCAAACACCTGCTTAATTTTGCAACTATCCATGATAGGCCATAATCAGTAGCTTTAACTCTGTTCCATGAGGTACAGCCAGACAGCTGGCAAAAACTGAAAAGTCTGTTGGCAAAATGTGAATTTTGGAGGCACAGCAGTTAAATTGCATTTCTTCTGTCTAGAATGCCTCTTAGAGACCACAGGGAGGCTCTTTTAGGAATTTCACTGACACCTGGAGAATCCTGCTGGTGGGCAAACAATAGTCTATGTAGAGGCGCATTTGTCTAAGAATATGTCACAAAATAATCTTGCTAGATACAGTAAACAATACTCCATAAGGAAGTGTTGTGTAAAGCATCTGAGTTTAGTCTTTGGGTGCATTGTAGACAGGTATTTCTACTGAAAGGACAGACTTATACACACAGAGATGTGCTGTTTAATTGATCAGGTTACATTACAGCAACCCCTTTTAAAAAGTGTATTTACAACATATAATTCTTAACAATACAGCAACCATGTCTGTCTTGAACTCTTTCACCAGTCACTGTCACTTGAACAAATAATTCTCAGTGCTCATGAAGGTGATGAGGTTGTAAAAGTCACAGTTTCCTTAAGGCTCTCGATCTACATCATGCATGGGTTTTACAAGAGCTCAAGTAAAACAAAAAGCAAAAGTCCAGTCTTGATCTCACTATGGTTCTTCCCATAAATGGCAAAGTTAAGATCCTGCCCCAAATCTATCTGAATTTTGCAGCCTAGGCCTCTCTTTCTCATGTATGCTGAGCAGAACAGCTGAATCTGCAGAACTCTAAATCAGAAACATTAGCTCCTGTGTATAGAACTGAATTAAAATTCATGCCATTTTTACATATAAAGCAACTGATACTTACAGAAGTCTGAGAAGCACAAGCTTTACCTTTTCAGTAAGTTTTTCTACTAGAGGAAAGCCACTCTGTTGCAGAATATTTTAACCCTGGGAAGTGAAATGAGAAAGCAGAAATTTGTGGGAGTGTCCTGTTTCATAAAAAATGCATAAGGGAGCTAATAACTTCAGCTGGTAAATATTTTTCCCATTGCAGAATAAAGTCAGAACAAATGGAAGTGTTAGTTGAAAAGCTTGTCTGAGTCTGTACTTTACAATATAATTTAACTAACATGTTCCTCCTTTTCTATTATTGTTTTGGCTCATCTATAGTTTTATAGTTCATGTTACAGATGGATTTCTCTGATCTGCCTGATGCTAGCACGACTGCCTGCAAATCTGCATTTCAAATATTTTTCCAGGTTAATAATTAACTCAGTCAAGAAAAGAGCTGAGGTTCTAGAGCTCACTGAAGAAGAATTCCTTATATGACACTCAAGCTGCAGCTATTTTCAGCCACAAAAGTATATACTCCAGAGCCTGGAGTGAGACTGTAGGGCTGAGGTGGTGCTGCAGAGAAACCATATAGCAGATGTGTTTCAAAACATGAAAAAAATACAACCCTTTTGTCAAACATCCATGCAGGTGAATTGCCCAATTATGCAGGTTAATTTGGTTCAACTGCTGCTCTTTCACTCTCCCAGGCTGGCATGTCATTAAGAAACCATTCTCCGTTTCCAGCTATGACAGATAAAAGCCAGAAAACGATGTCTATTCTTATTACTTTCTACCTGGCAGGTGTTACCTAACAGGAGGTGAGGCAAGACAGACCTTGGTGTGGGTAACTTATATACTACAATGAGACCCACAGAATTAACTGATTAAGACAGGAATTCAGACATGAGCTAAAAAGATGGATAAGCACAAATCCTGTCTGATCTGTGCAAAACAGGGTCCTCAAGACATGAATTTTGAAATCTGAAGTTGAGAAGTAACTGGTTATTCTACAGAGATCTTCGTTTCACACCAGCTTGATCTACATGTACATTTGTTTCCACAAATAATGGATTTATCTATTGTAATTTCAAATCCCACTAAACCCTAGGATTAATTTTCTGAATGACACTGCTTGTTTATTGTCATAAAAAAAAAAAAAAAAAAAAAAGAGGTGAGGAAAGACATGGCCACAGAGATCACTATATTTCCCCAGGCTTATCCCCATCGATTCTGCAGCACGATTAACAGGATTTGCAGAATTACAGGCATAATATTCACCAAAAACAAAGAAATATATTACTGCTACTGTCCTCATCACAAAAAAAACACATCAGGAAGTGACGCGTCCCCAAGAAATGTGGGCTTCAAATGTTGCGTATTTATGAATAACACTTTTCTTATGTACTCTTCCAGTCAGCATGTTTGGAGGCATAGTGGAAGCAAAGACAGTTAAAGTAACCTACATGTCCATCCTCCCTGTACAAGACAGGAAAAATCTGTTCTCAGATCTTTTCAGAGGACTAGTGCAATATTCCACAGCCCAACAATGGGTCTGAGACTGTGCTGCTCTCCCATGGAGACTGACTTCAACTCCTATGACTTCTTTAGCCTCAAGACATCTCCCCTTTTCCCAAGGTTCCTCATACTCCAGAAAACAATTATATTACATTGAAATAACTGTCAGTTCACTTCAGTCTGTTGAAATAAAGTAATCTGACTCAGGCAGGATCTAATCTACACAGAAATACTGAACAAAAAAAGACCTTCCCAGTTCCTTGGACTTCTGTGGTATCTCAACATAAAGTAAACAATTATATATTTTACTTTGAGATTAAACTCTAAATTGTCATGATTGGTGCACCCTTTAATCTGACTTATAAAGTCTATTAACCTACTGCTACTGATAAGCCATATCCTGAACCTGTAGTGAAAAGTTCAAACTGCATTATCCTGCTATTATGAACTGGAAGCATTAGAAGTTTTCTGTTCATTGCAGTGAAATGGTTATTTATTTCCTCAAGATTGTGTAGGTCTTTTTCAGGTACACATATATGTGTTGCTAATCAGTGCTTAACATGAACACATAATCCTCCAAGGGCTGTTGGCCCAAACCAAGCGTAGAGGTTTTCACACCAGTGTGTTACTGGTCAGATGATGTGGGCTGGCCAATAATGTTGGTGTAATAATTATAATATTGAAAGATTAATGATTGAATGAATAATTTCAGTGCCTATTAGTGCATTAAAAATTTTGTCGTGTAACAAATACCATGGAGAACTTAATGTGCAGTATGTATCTCTCAACCTGATGATGATATAGAATTGATGTGTGTACTATTTCTTTTGCTTTTCAACCCATTTTTCCTGTGACTGGTCAGGGCAATTTTAAATGTTAACCTCCTTGAGAGTGAGAATATTGACCCTACAGGTGAGTACTTCTCTCTTCCCTCAGCTCTCATACACTAATGTCATATCCAGATTTACAGGGTTTTTTACACATGTGTAAATGAACTTATTATATACAAAGGCTGGAAGAACAGAACTCATTTACTTATGTAGAAAAGTCTGTAAGAAAAATAAGGATTTTAACCCATGCTGTAGGTAGTAGAACTAAGGAAACAAAGCATGCATTATATTATGCTCTTTTTCTTCAAGAAACAAGCTTTTCATATCAATCTGTATTCTCTAGTCACTTAGCACACTCACTATTTAATGTATCTAAACATCTTGTAGAAATACACTGAGCTTCAAACACCATGTGTGTTTGGTTTGAGGATCGATGGATGTTTGTTTGGTATTATATTCTTACATAACTCTCCACATATTGTTTATATGATCATAGTTTCTCAAGTTGTTTCATGTAGAACAATTCCAAATATTCTCACATCACTGGAAGAGAGAAGTGCTGAGGCTTGGAGCAGTTGTTAATCTCTCTGTATTTTTTTCTACAGGTTCTTACAGCTGTCTCAGAGAAAGCTTCGTGTTGGAGTTTTCATCTGCCTCTGCTTCTGAAGAGATGTAAATATGGTCTCTGTTTCACACTGTTAGACTAATCTTTGGATGTATTACAATCAAGCCACTGGAAGCTTTGAAGAAAGGAATTAAACCTTGAATTTGACTAGATAATCCAGTGAAGTTATGATAGGAGCAAACAACTGCTCTAGTAGGCTTGTGATAGCCCACACTGATAGAGACACATGTAGCCACATTTTCTATGAGCTGATTTCTGAGGAGCTGATGGGCTTATGAAAAATACATGTACAACCCAGGAAGAACCATCATTCACTAATAGATGATAATCTCCATGCCAGCCAGAGGTGGTAGTGAATAATATTCCATAGAGTGATTGCTGTGCAGAACCATAGATAAAAAAATATACTGGAGGCAATGAACCGGCATTTATGTTTGTTTATTGAGTGATATATATTTTTATATAAGCTTATATATTTATCTACATTTAAGTCTTGAGATCAGATTTCTCTGCCTAGCAGTGCAACACCTGTCAAAGCTTTTTGGAATCAAGGCAAGTGCTCCATGCAGTTCCGTATTACTTTCATTTATATTCTAGACACAGATTTCTATAGTGTGGACCCATTCCCACTGTCCCTGAAATGAACAACAACTCCTCCATAACAGCAAATGTGAGCAGAACTGCCTTTGTTATAAATGGTTGATGTTTCTTAGGAGTCAAAGTTGATGTATGTGACAGCTTTAAGATTAAATCATGTCAGATACACTGAACAGCTTCTTGATCAATTTTACGTATTTTATACAACAACTTTAGGCATAACTTTCTTCTCCTTTTGATGACTCATTAATCTTTCTTCACAAAGCATAACTAAATATTTTTCACATACAGTCTCCTAAGGAAGTGCAGCTTCAGGTAGATCTTATAGGAAAGATAAGGTATTCCTTCTATTCCTGACATGATTTTCTTTCCTGAAGGAAAGCAGCCACAAAATAGTGGTAAATTAGCATAAAATAATGTGCATAAAGCTGAATGCTGGGCTGTGATGTTTCAGGGTGAAATTTCAACTTTCGCTGTGCGTCTAATTCTATTCATTCTGACATTGATAACAAACCAACAAAAACTGATGATGAGAGCTTATAAACAAGTTTGTTAGAGAAACCACTTTAATATTGTGATTTCCCACTCTGACTCACACAAATTCTACATCATAAGGACCAGGTGATCTCAAACATAAAAATCACATAATCTTATGACTTGAATGAAATTAATCATATATTTAAGGGCAGCAGAAGACCACTACCCCCTTTTAACCAACAATAAAAGTAATTCTCTGAGCAAACAGAGAAAGCAGATTTCCTATTTCCAGGTAAAATAATTCTTTCTTCCCCAAATCTTGTATCTGTTATTGTGTTGCAAAGCAAAACAGTGTCCTATTTTAAGGAATACAAATGTGAGCATTTGTATTCCAGCAGAGTAGTCTAAACTGTGCTTAATTCAACAGGATATACAAAACAAATCACTGTTTGTGTGAAAAGAGAATAAATAAATTAATAGCAGTCCCTGAATAAATGCACAAGTACAAAGGCTGTGGATGATGGACTGATATGTGGGACTTCATGCACCAGCATGATGATGAGTTTAATATAAGCACATGGCTACTGCTTGCCCCACAACTGCTTATGTTCTAGATGTGATGGGGAGTTCATAGATTCTGGATGTCTGTCTCCAGCCTCTGAGGTCTCCTTTAGCATTCAGGAGCCGTGGAGCAAGTGCCTGTCCCAGAGAATTGGGGGCACGGCTGTCACAGTAGCACAGCCTGTGCTTTTCCTCTGGATGGGAGCACACTGCCCACAGAAGCTCTGAAGACCCTTAAATTCCCTCTGTTTTAGGGGATGGTTGTTAGCCTACATTTCAGGTTAACCTTCAGCACTAGGCTGGGTGTGGAGTGCTCCCAGCAGCGTGAACCAGCTCCCCAGCAGGCAGCTCACTCCTCCTGGGTATGGAAGTGGTGGTTTCTTTCACAAAATCACTGGCCTGTAAAAACTGAGAGCTGAAAGAGACACAACAGTCAAATGCAATAATACCATCTTCTAAATCAGATCAGGATTTGTGGAAAGATGTCACTCCTGGGGTTTTCTAAAGTGTTGCATATTTATTTTTTTTTTTTCCATTAAAATTCAACAAAGGAAAGAATCTGAAGCAGATGGTTGGTATTTATTCATTGTCCATAAAAGCTGACATTTCACATCCCTATAATTCTGAAACTAATACTTTTCCTACAGTTTAGCAAGTGCAAATATCTCTGGCAGATTAGTATCTCCTGCCTTTTCCTTTCCTCTCTGCTGCTCTGATACTTTTATATCCAGTCATATTTGCTGTTACAATCCATTTTAAACTGACCAAGGGATCAGTGTTGGCTGCAGTGATATGATGGGCAAAGCTGGAGTTTGCTTTTGTACTCAGAAGAACATCTTACACATCAGAGAAAAAATATAGGACAGGATAAGTCATATTTTATTATTAATTGTGTATTGATAATACTTATAACTAGATAGTAAGCTTAGTTCACATGCTAGTGTGGAATTGTACAATAAAACTTATTGACCAGGGAACGAATAAGCACATCTTCAAATGCAGGCAAGCTGGGGAAAACTGCTCGTGAATGTAGAAATAATCTGGGCACATTCCATATCTATTGTATACTTACTTTGATCACAGCAAAAATGACCCACACAAGAAAAGCTATTTATAGGAACAACCCTTGAAAGACCCACATGCATGCTTAATTAGATTGAGTATTAGGAATCTGAAGTGGGTTAGCTAATTTTTCCCGAGTTTCAGTACTCAAAGGATAGTCTGATGAGGGTCTGCAGGCAAAGAAATTCCTGGAGGAATGACTATAGCAGTAGCCTCCAAATGTTTTTAATCATGCAACCCGTCAGTAACAAATTTCTGAGCACTGTACCCAATATATGTATATTTATTTATTTAGAAATCATATACACATGCTACTAAAGTTCAAGTATTTTCTCCCTGACCCCCTGTGGCATTCAGAATTTATAGTGCTTGTCTCGAACAATCCAAGAGATAAGTGATGAACTCTGGCACTCAAGATATCTGTTGTGTGTCTTGTGGCAGCTGGCTCTGGGAGCAGGATACTCCCCTGCAATAAACTAACCCTGTGGTGCCAGTCGTCTCATCCTCCTCTTTGTTATACAGAGATCTCAACGATTATCCAAACAAAGACTATCTGCAGGAGTTAACCCGGCGCCGTACCTACCCTCTCCTATCTCAGAGGAGCACAGAGAAGATAGGAGTTTTTCCCTACTCAGGGAAAAAAGTGGGGTGCAGTGGGCAAGAACTGTATACAAGTCTGCAACTCTATGGGTGCATTCGAAGCACTTCCCCACCAGGAACCAATTCCCCACTGATGACCTCGCTGGACTGTGGGTGGTAACTATGCTCTCACTTGCTGTCCTCTATCTCTCTGCTTTCTCCTTTCTTTTCTGTCTCTGTTTTCCTCCCTGTCCTATTCGCTCTAGGGACTTTGCTGTGTTACTCTAATAAAAGTTTGTTGTGCATGTGACATCGGACCTCGTTTGCATCTTAACTTCACCAGTTGGGATCACCTTTATAAAAAATTCCCACGTATCCGAATATCGGACTGTGACATATGTCCTCTTGTTTGAAAAAAGAGATGGTTAGAAGCCTTTCAGCATCTGTAGTGGCCTACAGGAAAGCTGAGGAAGGACTTTTTACCAGGCATGGAGAGACGGGAAAAGGGCTTTAAACTGGAAGAGGGTAGATTTAGATTAGACATTAGGAAGAAATTATTCACTATGAGGGTGGTGAGACACTGGCAGAGGTTGCTCAGGGAATCTGTGGCTGCTCCATCCCTGGAAGTGTTCAAGGCCAGGATGGATGGTACTTGGAGCAACCTGACCTAGTGGGAAGTATCCCTGCCTATGGCAGGGGGTTTGGAAGTAGGTGATGTGTACAGTCTTTTCTAATGCAAACCATTCTATGAGTCTACAGTCTTTGAATTTGAACTTAGAACATAAACCACCAGCAAAAGGGAAGATGATAAAGTGAAATAAATTAGCTAATCACTGCCAGAAGTTGATGTTCCCATCTTGATGCCATGTCTTCTTCAGTCAAAACTAAGGTCATTGTCCTGCCTTCCTTAACTGTGAGCCTACTTAGGTGCTGTGCAGCACAGATTTGTCTTCTGATATCTGCAGTTTCACAGGATTCAATTTTACCACTGACAGTGGCAGTATTTGTACAAAAAAAGGATTTAGAAAAACTTATCTGGGGTGGTTATTGTTTGAACAAGCATGGACACAGCTAAGTGAAAAGGTTTTATGTCCAAAACCAGAAGTCTAAGTTTGTGGTGGTTATTAGTATTATTCTCATTACACTGATTGAGACATGATTTATTACAAACTCCAGTCACCTTAGTGACTTGCAATGAGTGATATGGTGAATACCTTCCTATCATGCAGAAGGGTCAAGCCACAGAAATTTATTTTTTTTACTATGACTGTTATCAGTTCTGTAGTCTCTGTATCCCTCTAAACCCAGCTAACTTATTTTTCACTTCTTCACATTAACAAAGAGTAACATACAACCTTGGCCAAAAGAGTTCATGATTCAAAAGAAGATAAAAATGGAAAGAAGATTCTGAGGGTTAAGTTGTTTTACCAGGTTAATGATCAACAAGTTGGAAGCTGCTGTCCAAAAGAATAGGTAAGACTCTCTAAATGCAGGGTCTCATGGATTATTTGCCAAGTTCAATGAATTCTTCAAACGAAATGGGGACTGCTGAGGGAAAATTCTGTCTGTTACAATCTGCTTTAGGCATTGGAAAAGATGTTTATGAAAGACACAGGAAAAGAAGGAATTATTTACCCCTAAGTCTAATGGCTTTTCACTGAGAAATTAAGTGAAACATCTTTTTTATTATTCTTTTTCTCCCAGAGTTTTCAGGATGTAACAATGATGTGGAGCTTGCACACACATTCCAAAACAATTCAACAAGCTTTCAACTTCTAGGAAACCTTCAGGATCTTATGTGGCCTGTGGAATTCAGACCACAAAAAAAAATCTTCTGTTCTGTCTCCTTAAAAACTCCTGTAATAGTATGCTTTTAGTTTGAAAAAAACCTAGACGTTTCACATCTAACAAGAAATTGCAGCACTAGAACAAATGCAAATTTCTTATACTACTGAAATGCATAAATGATGTTGACCCTATTTCTAAGTCTATATAGCTAATATGCCTTCTGACTTATTTCCTCTTCAACTAATACAGAGTAGATAATGAGAACATATAACGTTACTCTACAAAATCAGGAAGAGCTTAGGAGGTATGTACATTTTCTGCTTGCAGGCACAGAAAAACTTCCAGCTCCTACAGTGTGAGGATAACTTCAGGTATAATGGCATCGTATATCTGCTGATGAATATGGGCTGCTGCTTAAGACAAGATACTGAATTAGACAGTGGGATAGACTTCCTGGTTCATGACACTGAGCAGGAATTATGTTCAGCACTTGAAACTGTTCCAATTGCATTAATTTTGACCAATCAAGAAATCAATATTCTGCATATTTCTCTTCATAAATATTTAGTCAATTTGACTCTCTTTATTATATTTGTTGGTGCTTTTTGCAGTGCTTCAGATTTGAGACAAGGACTGTATCAAAATTTAAATCAGTTTCACTTTCACTGAATATATGGAGCAGCCTTTTCCAATCACAAGCACATTTCCCCTACCCATGCCAACAGAAGTTGGTCCATAGGGAACTATGCAACGTGACACCAGTAGAGAAATTTTAGTATACAGAGTACTCAGCAAAAAACCCCAATGATACCACAGAAAAACTAACAGTTCAGATTATGTTGTTCATAAAATCAAATCTAATATAAAAAAGAAACAGGCATACATTTCCTAATCTTATTAAAATTTTTAACTTTTCATATTCCTTTCTCTTCATATGGAAATAAATATATACTATAATATAATTGATATAATATAATATAATTAATATAATATAATATACATATAGGCCTAACAGGACAACAAAGAACCAGCCCTGTGGCCGCTCACTCAGTTCCCCCCACTACTCTTCATTAGTAAAACATCTCCAGAGTAAACTTTAATCTTGACTCTAGTTCTCTGAAATGAGCTATATAGATTAGCTTATAAAATGAACTTTCTTGATCTCCATGCCATATGAGAAAGCAGAAAGCACTGCAACTTTATTGCCATCTAATTTACTTTATTATCTGTTTCCAGCACATTTCAAACTCATGCTTTTAACATAGAAACTCAGAGCTGCAGGGAGTAATGAAGTCAATGAATAATTAACTAACCTAAAAAATACCTGGCATGGAAGTCATTTAAGCAATCAAAAAGACTACATGGCTGGCCAGTGTGACTGCTTAGCCTCCTTACACTGCCTTCAGGTTGGTGAGTCCTAGAAAGGTCATAGTGTTATGCCTTTTCTCTTCCTGCTGCCAGTGACAAGTATCCCTATCACTGTGCTGAAGAAGTACAAAGGAGAGCAATTGCACATCCAAACAGCTGTTGTTTTCCTTTGCAAAGCTCTAATTTCCCCCTCCATTTATCAATGTTGTTTTAGAACCTTGACACTTTCACTGGGCACTGAGGTACCACAACATCATTTTTCTTTTTCCTTCCCAAACCCTCTTAGCACCGCATTGTGCTTCTTCACTCATGCACTCTGTTCAGCTTCCATTACCCTGTTTTAATTTTCTGAAGGTCCTGTGGCAAAAATTTAATTAACCATATACACAGAGAACTAATTGTACTGTGAAATTATTGCTAGAGGCTTGCCATGAGTTTTTATACAGAGGCAGGATGATACAATTGAACCTGAGGAGGTTCTGTCTGTAGAAATACACTTTTTCCTCTGTCTTAAAAGCCAGTGTAGGATGAATATTCAAAATGCATAGTCAGTAAATTCCACAGAGACAGTGTGCAAAATACATTTGGTTTTAGGTGGTAATACACCGAGTTGTGAGTTGTATCATGTTACAGCTGATAATTCAGTCTTTGCAACCTTGCTGCAGCAGCCACAACAGCTGTAGATGCTGCAGTTACAATCAAATCTAATGCTTGACATGCTACTTAGTTGAATTCTAGAGAAGATGTGTAGTAATTCTGGAGCCAGTTTACCAGCTGAAAAAGAGAATGCTCTTCTCCCCTTCCTTCCTCCTTCTACACAAAGACCTTTCACTGGTTTTGGTAACCTTCAGATTCTTTGTCAATCTGAGTCAAGTCATAAAACTCCCTCTAAATTAGCCTAACTCTAGCAAAAATTATGGGGCAAGTAGATGATTCACCTTACTGAAAAATTAATTTAAAAGTAAGAAAGAGGGAAAGAAAGGCAATGAACCATAGGGCAAGAGAAACGATGAGGAGAAGAGAAGAAGAACGTGACCTTTCTGAAGTTGTAACCTGCCAGATGTGCTAAAGTATATGTCTCATCAATGTAAGGTAGCTTTTTGTATTACTGTCAAAGGTGACTAGTTTGGTTTAAAGCAAAACAGTACACATTCTTTCATTTATTCCTCCTTCAGTGAACAAGTCTGTGAAACTCCTTTGAAGAGCACAACTCCTGTAGAAGCAAAACATTAGCATATCTATTTGTCTCTATGTCAACAGGTTTCTAGCTCTCAGCTGGCTGTGGCAAGGAGCAAAGATGCCAGGTGTTCAAATCCAGAATGGACTGGCCCTGACTGGAAATTCTACAGGCCTGTTGATTGTGGTAATAAAATATAAAGTTCATGCACAATGACAAAGTTCGAATCCAGAGGATACAAATGGGTTCAACAAGCAGTGTCAGGGTCAGCCTTAGCAGAGGACATCTATGAGGTAGATGGGTAGAGTTGTCTTCTCAGCACACTGCAGAAAAGGACTGGGTGAGTCTTGTTCATCGCTTTTAGCAGAAAACTCCAGAAAACTCCATTTGTTCCTCAATACTTGGAGAAAAAAAGAAAAAAAAAAAAAAATCTACAGCAAAACCGAACACCAAACAACAACAACAAAAACCTAACCAACCAAAAAACCAACCAACCAAAAACTTTCTTAGTTGTGTAAAGGGGCAGGCAGGTTTGTTTAATTTTTTAGACCCAGTTCTGAGAACTGAACATCTGCAGGCAGTTTTAATAATTAAATCAAGATGTTTCAGAATCTGTATGTGAAGTGTTTTATTGGAGGATCCAAAGTAGAAAGAGCTATTGAAAATAAGGAAAACAAGGTTAAAAAGCCTTCAAAAATCTTACTACTAGTGCAGAGAATGTAATTTTAATGGATACCTCATTTTCATCAGCTTCTATTGATTCTTGAAGTAGTATGAAAGAAGGATATGTGTCAGAATAGTGATGTTCAGCCACTCAGTGATATGATGGCTAAGTTTATAGCCACTTCAAATTAAGCTTTTTTGTTAAAAAAACAGTGAAATTATTTATCTCCACTTAGCAGACTATTCAACTATGCAATTCTTTGTAAGAGAATACTATAGTGCAGGTATTAAAGTGATTGAAATATAACTAGAAAAACGCACAGGAAAAAAAATTGTCTCAGGTGTTATTGGACACAATAAACCACTCTCACACAGAATGACTGAGAGACTGAAATTCCTAGAAAATAGCAAAATTCAGTGGATGCGTGGGGACTGTATTACTATATGTTCTCTTTCTTAATTTATTCTTCCTTAGGCATCTTTAATTGGCCATGTCAGAGATACTGGGCTTGACTGCATGGTGCTCTGAACTGACATAAAACAGCCAGTCTTATATCTTAGGAGAATAATTGATGGAAGGGTTATCATAACATAGCTAAGGAAATGACATTTCTATCCAAGTATACTGAGATTAGGGGAAGAAATACTGACTTTACGAAACAAAGGAAGAAATTGTTTCATCTCAGGAATGGTTAGGCTATTTTACTATAATCCAGTAATAACAGGGTTAGTGAGATTACTTTAAATCTTACTACTAGTGCAGAGAATGTAATTTTAATGGATACCTCATTTTCATCAGCTTCTATTGATTCTTGAAGTAGTATGAAAGAAGGATATGTGTCAGAATAGTGATGTTCAGCCACTCAGTGATATGATGGCTAAGTTTATAGCCACTTCAAATTAAGCTTTTTTGTTAAAAAAACAGTGAAATTATTTATCTCCACTTAGCAGACTATTCAACTATGCAATTCTTTGTAAGAGAATACTATAGTGCAGGTATTAAAGTGATTGAAATATAACTAGAAAAACGCACAGGAAAAAAAATTGTCTCAGGTGTTATTGGACACAATAAACCACTCTCACACAGAATGACTGAGAGACTGAAATTCCTAGAAAATAGCAAAATTCAGTGGATGCGTGGGGACTGTATTACTATATGTTCTCTTTCTTAATTTATTCTTCCTTAGGCATCTTTAATTGGCCATGTCAGAGATACTGGGCTTGACTGCATGGTGCTCTGAACTGACATAAAACAGCCAGTCTTATATCTTAGGAGAATAATTGATGGAAGGGTTATCATAACATAGCTAAGGAAATGACATTTCTATCCAAGTATACTGAGATTAGGGGAAGAAATACTGACTTTACGAAACAAAGGAAGAAATTGTTTCATCTCAGGAATGGTTAGGCTATTTTACTATAATCCAGTAATAACAGGGTTAGTGAGATTACTTTAATTTTAAGTCAGAATAAGGTGGAGAGACATCAGAAACTGTGTTTATGTTATACTCTTAAATGCTATGGTTCTCAGAGTAATACCTGGAGACGAGAAATTTGATTAAATATTTTCAGTAAGGAGTTTTCTCTCTAGATTTCTATTAAGTATTATCATATGGAGACGAGCAGTTCCTACTGAACTATAAGAAGTTAGTTTATCTTTAGACATCAGGTAATTGGCACCCAGAACACAGCAGCTTAAAAACCAAATATGAGTATTTGGCTTTAAGGAACTGAGTGGCCTGAGATACTTTCTACTTGATTTATCAAGTATCATTTCAGTACATGAAGTTTTCTGGTGGCAATACAGCCCTCATGGTGGGAATGGTTATTCATGTCACTCCATTAGAAACTACTGTGGATGAGCATTCTGCATCTATGGTAATAAAAGCTGATATAGGAAATATTGTGTTAAGCAGTCAGTAGTGAAGGCATCAATATTTTCAGTTCTTTTCAAGCTTCAGCTTCTGTTCAAGTCTTACGGAAGGTAAGGAGAATTTTTTCTTTACCTTGAGTTTATTATTTTTAGGTCTTCAGACAGACTCAATTCATTCTAAACATACTTGAACCCTTCCTTTTGCTGAAGAAAATAATGTATAATGGCTTTTCTGATGCACAGTCAGCATTTTAAAATCTCCTAATTCCTTTTGTCTTCCCTGATTGTATTGCACATTATTAGAATCTGTGTGAATGGTCTGTTTTCTCTTAGAAACTGTAACTTGCAGTTTAAGTAGTGTGGAATCACCAGCAAAACCATGGCCCCAAAAATAGTGTCCCAAGGCACTGCTTTTCTTCAGCCCAGCTACCTACAGCTTCTCTACTCAACTTGAGCTACTACTGGAAGTCACAAAGTTAACACACATTTCTTCATCAAATTTACTTTGCATTTTTAAATGGAAAGGGTAATGTGGGAGGAATACAGAGATATTGTCTGAGCATGCAGGGTTGAGTTTAGGAAAATGAAATCACAAGTGGAATTGAATCTAGCTAGGGATATCAAAGGCACTTAGAAGGGCCTCTACAAGTACGAGTGACAAAAGGAACACTAAGGAAAATGTGGACCCATTGCTCAAGAAGGCAGAGGATCTGTTTACACAGGATGTGAAAAAGGCTGAGGTACTAAATGCTTCCTTTGGTAGTGAAAGTAATCTACACACTACCTGACTGAGCAAATTCTCCAAAGAGGAAAACAGCCTGAGGAGTTCACAAGTCTCTGTTTCATTGTTTGTTGGTTTTTTTTTTTATAGAGCAGAGGGAGTTTCATTTTACTGTACAGAGCTAGAAGATAGGAAGTATCTCCACAAACAATACCATGATTTGTCCATGTTTACTAGCTATTAATACTCCTTGCGAAGATATTTCAAAATTTCCCTTGTTTAAGCCTCTGAATCAAATTTTACTTACAATATTTAAAAGGACAGGAATGGTCAAAGAAGAAAGAAATTAAGAACTAAACACATGGACTCCCAAATAAGAGAGAAGTTGACTTAATTTCTCTGGCTTCCTTTTCCTTTTCCCTGTTTTCTTTCATCTGTTTATCTGCAACATCCAAAATGTATGCAAAGAATTCTTGCCTTGCACAAGAAGACATGAAGCTACTCACTGAGAAATGCAGAGGGATTTCATAACTAAGATTTTTCTCCAGTTCTTCAGAAGTGTTAGTTCCAACACTTTTCCAAGTAAATGTAGACAGAAATTAGTTTTATGCCAACCTGTCTTTCTAACTGATCTTCTGACAGCCTGTGTGAGAGTTTTATGTGTTCCAGACATAAGGACAACATGGGCAGTCAACAAAGGACCATTTTACAATTGTGATTTCCAGTGATTCCACTGTGATTTTTAATTTTTTTTCAAATTGACTGCAAAAATACACATAAAATCTAGTGCAGATATAAACCTTCCTTCTGCTCAGAGTAACCTCTGGCCCACCAAAAAGGAGGAAGGCCCATGTGCAAATCTTGACTGTACTTCTTTCAAAGCAGGGACTTCACCTGCATCTTTTTTGAGTACCTCACACAGTAGAAGACTCTGGTGTACTGGCTGATTTGCAAGGCTATAATAGGCCCAAAAAATGCCATATGAGACTCATTATCAAATCTCACATTACCATGATTTAAGAAAATATTTTTTTTGCTGTGCTAACTCTGCAACCCCTCTGAGGCATGAAGACACTTTAGAACATGTCCTGTACACTTCATGCAGACAAGCCAGACTTCTATACAACTTTATGTTGTATAAACACATTTATAAATATGAATTTTTTATTTTTTTTATTTTTTAGTACCAGTAGCAATTCACAGCTACTATTTATTAGGCAGTGTTTATAGAATCATAGAATCACAGAACTATTCAGGTTGGAAAAGACCCTGGGATCACTGAGTCCAAACATCATCCCTGCTCTGCAGAGTTCTCCCCTAAACCACATCCACCAACACCACATCCAAAACACCCTTAAACACATCCAGGGATGGTGACTCAACCACCTCCCTGGGCAGCCTATTCCAGTGTCTAGCCACTCTTTCTGTGAAAAAATCTTTCCTAAAGTCCAGTCTAAACCTGCCCTGGTGCAGCTTGAAGCCATTTCCTCCTGTTCTGTCACTAATTACCTGTGAAAAGAGACAGCACCAACCTCTCTACAATGACCTTTCAGGTAGTTGTAGAGACTGATGAGGTCCCCCCTCAGCCTTCTCTTCCTCAAACTAAAGATTCCCAGCTCCTTCAAGCATTCTTCATAAGATTTATTCTCTAGGCCCTTCACCAGCTTTGTTGCCCTCCTCTGTACTGGCTCCAGCACCTCAATATCTCTCTTGAATTGAGGTGTCCAAAACTGGACACAATACTCCAGGTGTGGCCTCACCAGTGGCTTTACAGAACAGTCTTCCCAAAAAAGTTTCTATTCGAAGCCTAAAACATAGAGCAACACAATACTAGGGGCAAAATCATATATAGTATTCCTATATTAATTTCAGTACAGCCTATATTTAATACCATTTGATACCATTTGTCTGATAACACAAGCCTTATGAACCAGAGAAAGTAGCAGAAGAGTTCCTTGAATGAGCACAGATACCAGTCCTGTCACCTGCAATGCTAACCCATCATGTGTACAAAAGTGCAGGTATGAGTCCACTTACTGGGAACACTAATGCATGATAAGGATTCTCTCTGTCCTATAAACTCTTCCAGCTACATCCTCACCAGAAGGGCTAAATGAGCCCTTGAAAAACACTTTGCTAACATTGTGCTTCTTTTTCACCTGCTGCAACTGTGTCCAAATTTTTACACAAGAGCTCAAGTTTAGATTTTTGGAAGATACAAGATATTTTGTTTTGTAAGCTTCTTTATCAAATGTGGATGTTCCTTTTTCCCCTCTGAAGCAACACATTAAATTAGTGCACAGCATGCACGCGGTCTGCAGGGACAATTATTGAAAGCTCAGGTTTCTAGGCTCTCCAAGACATTCAGTTCATGATATCTCCCAACCACAAGCATTTCTTGTATCTCAAGCCACAACAGAAAGCTAATTACCCTGAATTGTCCTGGGATGGCACAGCTACACATTCATAATAATGATTATTTCCCCTAAAAGACTGTTAAACCATATAATCACATTTATCTACCATCAGGCTTTCTTCAGGGATTTTCTGCTCCTGGGGTTCTGAGAAAAGCTACCTTGCCTCTTGTCATCTCACAGGTGACTTAATATTTAGGTCTTTTTCTTTCCTCTGATTGCTGTTACTTCTTCCTCTTGAAATAAAATGCATTTTTAGTGCCTTTTCAGTGCCTTTTCTATGGTGTTCTCCCACAAGCTACACAATCGATCATAAAACTTTGTTTAGTTTGTTTTTGAAAAGAACAGTGTGATGTCAAGTTTGCTGTAGCAGTTTTCACTGGGGAACGTAAAATTTGTTTTCAGTACACTTTGAAAGCTTTGTTTGAAGAATTCCCCATAGAGTTTTGTTCCATAACACTGGACTGTCCTATTACAGTGCAAAGATTTCAGAAAAAACAAAACAAAACAAAACAAAACAAAACAAAACTATTTTAATATATTAAATTTTGCTCCATTTTAAGTATACAGCCATGTACACAATTAGATGTGTAAGTATAGATTCTACTACTGTCAGACTCACCTGTCATAAGGAAAGTATCATGTCTAAAGTAGAACATTCACATCTGAAGGGAATGCCATAAACTATGTCTGTTTGCTTGTTTGGGTTTTAGCTTGTTTGTTAAATGGTAAGAACATGGATTTTTCAAATATTTATTAATAGGCTCTTTTGTGGCATCCATTACCATAGGAACTGAATATCTTACTCACTCATATCCTCATTCTTAATTTTTTCAAGGTAAACAGATGGGAACTGAGAAGCAGAGAGAAAAAGGCAGAAAACCCAAGGTCAGAACTGTATTTCTGAACCAGAGAGACTACTAAAATCTGGATCTTTGGAGTTCTAGTCCATTGCTTCAACCCAAATGCGTCTATCCTTTTATTGTAAGACAAATGAGCTGATGAGTATTACAGGTTTGGGCAGGAGGATAGGCTGGAGCCTGATCTGGAAAATTGGCAGTGTCCTTGGCAGATGGACTGTGACATGACCGAGTGATAGACTGTAATACATCTGGGTGATGGATTGTGACCCCTGCTGTCCCTTGCTGCTTCTCTCTGGCCACCAGCAGAGCCTGGCTCAGTCTGTCTCATGCCTGGACTCTGACCAAGCCTGCGGGGTCTGGAGGCTCGAGCGAGGCTTCTCCTGGTGCTGGTGGTGCTTTGGGGGCTGCTGTCGGCAGCTCTCGGTGCCCGTCCCAGAGCCACCCCCGTGTTCCCCAGCCCTGCCTGGTTCAGGCAGCCGGGCAATGCAGGGCACACTTGCAGCAGAATAGGTGAGCCCCCCTGGGGTGGCCATGGGGCAGGTGATGGGCCTTGGGGAGCCAGCAGGGTGTCCTTCTACAGAGGCCTGGACATTTCTTCCTAGCCTCCCCTTCCTGTGACACCAACTGACCTCATAAATATTCATAAATCCAACTCATTTGATGTAATGTAGTCTCAAATGCATGAGTGACTTTTGAGTTTCTAGCTGCATTAATATTTGTTATTTGCTTCATTGTCAGGTCAAGAGAAATCCAAAACATGACTGACTCGTTATGTATTTTTTTCTGTGATGCAGAGAGAGAAAAATGTTTTATTCCAGTAACCTGGTTTTCTTACTCTAGGACTGTGAGTCACGGGATATTAATCTCATTTCTAGCTCAGAAAAATAAGAAGTTAAAATCTTGTGTAAAAATTTAAGGGTGCTGGTGTATCATGTTAAGATGCAGAGTGTAAAGCCAAGCAACCCAGTGAATATGATTTTATCATACTGGTAACAGGTCACAGGCTTTGTTCTAAGACAAAAGTGCTGACCTTAAGATTCACCAGGATTTCTCTTGATTTATCTCACCTACTTGGTGCTTTATTTTAGCTTGCTTAGTAGAAACTGAAAATGCTTAACAAGGAGATAATTATTATCTAATTCAGTTTAGCTTTTGCTTAGCTATGCACAGTTGTGTAGTGAAAGCCCTATTTTTATACATCTATGCATCAAGAGATTATAATAACAGGTTGTTAGTTATTCAGTTCAGAATAAACTGTAAGACTGGAATAAAAATGCATTACAGAATAGATACAGGCACTGGATGTTAGCAAAGGCTTGGCAGCTGTAGATGTAGGAGGATATCAAAGGCCCATGACTACAGACAGCTCATCAATGAGAACTACAGGTCACTGAAATAATACGGTATTGGGAACTAGTTAAATTTAGTTTTCTGGGTAAGAGAGAAAACAAAAACCATATATCTGGCAAATGATATACAGGAAATGTGGATATTAAGTGCAACTGTAAGTCACTGAATATCAAGTTAGAGAATTGTGTGAGCAACCATGAAAAGATGAATCCACATAGATTCAGGAGTGAGAAGGAAGAACCTCCATCCTCTTTGATATCATATTCCTCCTGGCAAAGGACTTAAGATGCTGATGATCTTAAGCTGATGAGACATTCCCAAACTGATGTAAAATCTTTGGAACAGAAGAGTAAGCATGACACCACAGAAATGGGTAGGTATTAGAAAGTTTGTAACAATTTTAATTTTATCATTATGATGAATGAGCTTTAATAAATGGATTATTTTAGCTATGAATTAATAGCATTGCAGCTGGGCTAACATTATTAATTGGTTAGACTTTGCAGTCTTTAATTAGTTGAAAACATAATTATTGACTTTGCATAGTAAGTGTGTTTCCTTGGCTCACATAAAGTGCAGAAATTGTAGAGAACTAAATCAGTGGAAATGCCAACAACCTAAGCTGTAATTTGGACACAACAAATAGGTTTCAGGTGGAGTTACTTTTGTCTGAACATGTGTTCAATGCTTTTATAAAGGTTGACAGCTTTATTTATGGAGAATACTCCTGAGGATTTTTACCTAGCAGAATTATGTTACCACTTAACTAATGAAGAAAAGAGTTTCATAGAAAACAACAAGAACAAAACAAAACCAACAAAAAAGCCTCACTCAACCACTTCATGCAAGAACAGATGAATCCCGGGATTA
>NW_009951917.1:393970-403040 GCF_000747805.2 Chaetura pelagica | reverse complement strand
ACTAGGGGTTAACTTGCTGTGCATGGCTGTAGAAAACTCTCTTATTTGGGACATTTAAATTGGTTTATGAATAAGCCTTGTTGCTGACCTTTGGGCAAGACCAAGTGACCAAGGTCACTGTAAACCTAATTAAACCAACCAGTTTGTATTCTCAGGAATGGTTAAGGAGGGGGTGTTGCTGAAGAGAAGTCCATGAAAGGGAATGAAAGTCTCCCTCTGCTTTCAGGTACCTCTGATTTTTGAAAGGTGTTGACAAGGGCTAGTTGAAAGCCAGAAACTGCCTCACCCACAACCCAGGCTAAGGCTTCATCACACACTAAAGCAGGATGACACAAAGGCTCAACCTTGGCAGCCTGTGGAGGGAAGCTCCAAGTCTGGTCCTAGTCACATCAAGTTGTAGCTAATGCAATGAAGTCTGAGCCTTACCTGAGTAGTTACCCATCATAGAATCATAGAATCATTAAGGTTGGAGGGGATGTTAAAGATCATCAAGTTCCAAACATACCATGGTTCCTGCCATGACCAGGGAACCACTAGACCAGGTTGCACAAAACCTCATCCAACCTGGCCTTAAAAACCTGCAGTGATGGGGCATTAACAACTTCCCTGGGCAACCCATTCCAGTTCCTCACCACTCTTATAGAGAAGAATTTCTTCCTAATATCTAACTTGAATCTCCCCTCTGGCAGTTCAAAACCATTACCCCTTGTCCTATCACTATATTCTCTGATGAAAAGCCCCTCCCCAGCTTTCCTGTAGCCCCTTTCAAGTACTGGAAGGCTCCTATAAGGTCTCCTCAGAGCCTTCACTTCTCTAGGCTGAACAGCTCCCAATTTTCTTAGCCTGTCTCCACAGAAGAGGTGCTCCAGCCCTTTGATCATCTTGGTGACCCTTCTCTGGACACTCTCCAACAGCTCCATGTCTTTCTTGTGCTGAGGGCCCCAGAACTGCACACAGTATTCCAGGTGGGGTCTCACCAGAGCAGAGCAGAGGGACAGAATCTCCTCCCTGGCCCTGCTGGCCACAATTCTTTGGATGCAGCCCAGGACACAACTGACTCTCTGGGCTCCAGCACACACTGGTGGCTCATGTCGAACTTCTCATCTGCTACCACCCCCAAGTCCTCCTCAGGACTGCTCTCCAGCCATTCTGCTCCCAGCCTGTACATGTGCCAACCCAAGTACAGGACTTTGCACTTGGCCTTGTTGTCATGAGGTTGGCACTGGCCCACCTCTCCAGCCTGTCAAGGTCCCTCTGGATGATGTCCCTTTCCTCTAGGATGTCAACCACGCCACACAGCTTGTTTTCCTCAGCAAACTTGCTGAGAATACACTCAATCCCACTGTCCATATTTCCAACAAAGATGTTAACATGTAATTGACATTGAGCCATTGACCACAATTCTCTGGTTGTGGCCATCCAGCCAATCTCTTATCCACTGAGTGGTCCATCTGTCAAATCCATGCCTTGTCAGTTTGGAGACCAGGATGTCATGTGGGACTGTGTCAAACACCTTGTACAAATCCAGGTAGATGACATCAGTTGCTCTGCCACCATCCACCATCTCTGTAGCCTTGTTGTAGAAGGGCCAACAGATTGGTCAGGCATGACTTGCCTTTAGTGAAGACATGTTAGCTATCACCAATCACCTCTTTATTTTCCATGTGCTTTAGCAGACTTTTCAGGAGGATCTGCTCCATGACCCTGCCAGGTACAGAGGTGAGACTAATTGGCCTGTAGTTCCCTGGTTCTTCCTTTTTCCTCTTTTTAAAAATAGGGGCTACATCACCTTTTTTCCAATCTGCAGGAACCTCACCAGACTGCCATGACCTCCCAAAATATGATGGACAGAGGCTCAGCAATTGCATCCACCAGGTCCCTCAGGACCCATGGGTGAATCCCATCAGTTCCCATGGATTTATGCACCTTCAGGTTCTTTAGAAGGTCACAAACCTGCTCTACACCGACAGTGGGGGGTAATTCACTCACCCAGTCCCTGATTTCACCTTCTGTGGCCTTTGTGTTGAGGTTGGAGCACTTACCGGAAAAGACTGAAGCAAAGAAGTAATTGAGGACCACAGCCTACTCAATATCTTGTGTTGCTGCCTTGCCCATTTCCTTCAGAGAGGGCCTACACTCTCCTTGGATGTCCTTTTCTCCCCAGCATAACTAAAGAACCTTTTCATATTGTTCTTAACATCCCTGGCAAGTTCAGTTCTAAGCAGGAATTTGGCTTTCCTCACCTGATCCCTAGCTGCTCAGACAACCTCTCTGTAATCCTCCTAGAATACCTGCCCTGGCTTCCACCCCCTGTAGGCTTCCTTCTTCAGTTTGAGCTTTTCTAGGAGCTGCTTAGTCATCCATTGCTGGCCTCCTGGATTTTCTACTTGACTTTCTCCTAGTTGGGATGCAGTGCTGTTGGGCCTGGAGAAAGGGATCCTTACATATCAGCCAGCTTTCATGGGCCCCCAAGACACTCTCTTGAGCACATCCCTGAAGAGCCTGAAATCTGCCTTTCTGAAGTCAAGGGTAGTAAGCTTGCTGTGAGCCCTCCCTGCTGCCCTAAGGATCTTGAACTCCACCATTTTGTGGTCACTACAACCTAGGCTGCCCTGGAGCTTGACATCCTTCACCAGCCCTTTCTCATTGGTGAGGATAAGATCCAGCATAGTACTGCTCCTTGTTGGTTCCTTGATTACTTTAAAATTACATTGATTACATTAAAATTAGTGAGTAAATATAGTAAACATATTTTTCCTCTATGCAACAGTCATCATATAAATACGTGTTTCCCGGTCTAAATCACCATGAAAGTAGCCAATATTCATTATCAGTTAAACTATTTATTTTATTTTTTTAATGTTAGCTATACAACTGGGAAACAAAACATTTCTAACAGTGTGACTCAAAACCTGATTTAAACAGATGACGTAGATCTCCATATTGTGGAAAGATTTGTGTTTGAGAAGAATGACACTGTCCCGTATGTCCTGTAATAATTATTTCAAAGTATGAAAAATATATCAAACTAATAGCCCTGGTGACTTGTTATCTCCTTTCCACAGGTACAAAATAACATCTAAAAAGACGTGCACTGCCTGTGTGCCTTTAAAATCCACATCTACAGGGACCACTTAAAGGAATGAGAGAATTTTCAGTCTCAAATAACACTGAAGTCAACAGAAGTGTTTTCTCTGGCCCTCCATCATACTCCCCTGGGCTTAGTCCACCATACAGACTGTCAGCAGTGCCAGATGGAGAGGTGAGACAACTACAATCTCAATATGAGCACGTGGGTGCATTTTTACCCTGATTTAAAGTCAGTTCTATAGCATTTTGTGCAGTTTTAAATGAAATGCACCATTAATGGCAAATTCTTAATTACTTCAATGCTAGTCACAAGAAACACAAGAATATTCTGCTGTGGTAATTTACCTTTTATTCCTCTCACAGACCATCGTTTATGTGTTACATTTCTGTGGAAAACAGATTAGTCAGGCTGAAAAACCTTGAACAATAGACCTACTTCAACCACCTACTGCTGCTAAAGAGGTTGGCTCTGTGCACAGTGCCATTTGGATCAATTCAGATAGCTGAAACTGCAAATCACACCTGTCCAAATTTCTTTTGAGACCAGATCCAAAAGCTATTGAAGTGAACAGCATTCTGTTAACAGCAACATACTGTGTCTGTTCAGCCATCTATTTACAAATACTTAGGTGTTTCAAGAGGTTTTCAGAAGTAGCTGTGTGGATAACTGAAAATTGGTGTCTACCAATGTTACATAACTTTGTTAGGTTCTTTCTATAAGGATATGTTCTGGTTCTGGAAGCTTCTTACAATAATTAAGTTACAGTTGAAAATAAATAAAGAAAATATTAGATTCTGACACTCCCTGTCTTGTTGAAGATCTCATACTCCAGGGTGTTGATGCAGAAGTGAAATGTCCTTTCACCAAAAGTAAAGCATGACAGACTTGATTCAAAATATATTCAACTGTAAATTCAAGTCAGAGTAACATTATCCATCTTGATACCACACAAAACCAAAATTTGCATATTCTGATAATTGTCCCAGATATTTTCCTACAAAATATATGGAAAGATACCTCAAGAGATAAACCTTTCAATGAACATTCAACAAAAGTGACAGACAAATAACTTAGAGTTGTCTTATATTTCTCCACATTCACTCTTGTGAAAGAAGCCCAAACATAGTCACAGACTGGGCTACATTCTTTGGGGCTTGGGGCAGAAAGAATAATTCTCTTCTGTGGATGTGACTGTGAGGTCTCATAATACTGTTCTAGAGAGTTTCGTGGTGTGGGCTCATGTGTCACAGATACATATTTGTCTACATTTTGCACTCTATGATCACATAAGTGATCATAGGTAGATCACTCTGATAAGCACACTGTGTTCAACAGAATTTGCAATAAATTGTGCTTTTGTTTTGATTTCTAGTTCTTGTGCGATTAACAGTAGTTAATCTCCAGTTTAATATATTGTTTGAATGAATGACAAGCACAAATAGCATAATGACATCTTGCAAGATTACATCCTTCAGCTGTAAGACAATATCCTAACTCTGTGTACCTCATGTGCATCCCTTCGGCAGGAAAAACTCCCTCGGCTCACTTCAAACATGCAGGAGAGTTCTGGTAAGTTGAAAATCTGAATTTAATTGCTGCAGATTTATTTTTAATGTTTGCCAATTATGGTGATGTATGTAGCATTAAATTTGCTATGCCATTGTACATGGCTTTCTCAACAAAGTTTTGGAAAGGAGGAAAAAGGTATGCAAATTAGAATGTTGTAGAATACTTACTCTATTCATTAAGGATAATCTTAAGTTATCACATTGTAAATCAATTTAGGAAATGACGAACAATCAAAATTATTGTACTCCAATCAAGACGGATCACCCACAAGTCCCACTTCGCTTCCGTCCTGCAGCCTCACATTTTATGTGTAGCTGGTTGCAGACACACATAGACAAAAGCAGATACTCAGTTCCAGAACACATTAATTCTACTCACCCAAATATCTGAAAGAAATTTGAAAGACAGATAGTCATATTATTAAAACAGGAAATGAAAATAGAAAGGTTGATCCAGGTTGGACTGGAGTCGATGCCTCCTGAGTACAAAGCTAGTAGCCCTATTAACCAGGCCATACTGCCTGCTTTAAAGTATGGCAGATAAAAGTAAACCAAGTCACCTGCTCTCAAATCATCTTCAGGTTTCCATCTGGAGTCTGAGCTCCAAGCACAACCTGCAGTGCTCTAGTCTCTGCCAGCGCAGTTCAGACAGTGAATCTACATCCAATGAAGCCAAACGGGCACAAACAGTGTTATAGTCATAGACATGTTCCCTATTGCTAAGCCTTCACCATCTGTTCTAGCCCATAAATGCAATGAAAATGAACATAATACACAACTCAATCATGTCATGAAAAGTAGAATATAAGTGATTTAACTCTATGTCCCTTATCCAGTACAGCCGGTGTTTTCACTTACAAATGTTGCAAACACAAATCATTAAAACATACTTCTTCTCCAACGGTTATGCAAGAAACCTAAAATCCCATTTTTGTGTGTTTCATTTCAGGCTTTACTGGAAAAGTTAAAGATGTGCTCATAAAATAACTTTCCCTCCTGCTGCCTGAGTTACATGCAACACAAGATGTATTATTTGCTATGTTTCTATTTTCTCAGCTATTAAAAAAATAATAAATATTCAACAACCCAATATAAAGCACATCAAACTGAATGTCAGACTCCTGGGAGGTAAGCATTGAAAGGACACTAACCTCTCTGTAAAATCTCTGTTACTGTGATGCCTGTAAAAGCAAGTTAAAAACATTGATTCAGTAGCTGGAGTGTTGAAACATCTCAGCATGCTCAACATTATTGTCCCACGGTCTGCTCATCTGTATTTACTTGTCTTACAGACAGGTTATACACTCTTTATATTGCACACTAAGTGTCTTTCTACGCTTTTTGTGACACTGCTTAGAACTGGCACTGTTCCACAGGCATACAGATGGAATTGCACTGCAAGAAAGAGCAAATATTAGTTGAATCTTACTAATTCAGTTATATACTATATAACTAGTTATATACTAGTTATATATCCAGTTATATAGTATATAGAAGGAGACATTATCCAAAGGAACATGTCCAAAAAACTCCTCCCAAATTTTGGGACTGCTCAAATAACCCTGTGCAGCAGCTGATCCCTAACCTAGAGAACAGGAGACCTGGGACTCTAAGTCAGAAAAGGTGTTCAACAGGAGATAGCAACAGCTGGAAGTCCCACTTAACTCAATTAGGCACAGAGGATTAAGCAATAAACCTTTGTCCCTGTGTGTATCTTCTGTCATCACAGCTTCACTTACATAAGGGAAAATCTAGTTACTCAGGACACAAAGGTCATGAAGTGTTGAAAATATATGTTGCAGACAGTTGTATACAAAAACATTTTTATTAACAGAATAAATACAAAATTAGGTGATTGCAGAGATTATGCCAGAGTGGCAGAGCTAAGCTTTTTAAGGGAAAGCAAATATGTTTTTGTCAAATGCAAACCAGTTGTTTTTTATAATGTAATGTTATGTGTTCCTAATCCCCACATCAATTTACTAAGCTTTCATTCTGTTAAATAATTAAAGCAATTACAATGGTGCCATTACAGTCTTTACAAAGCAATAAGCCAGTTGTGAAGTGGATAAACTATGAGGCCAAAGGGAAGGAACAGGTTTGCATTAATGTAATACCACATGAAGTACACAGCTTGAGTGTTTGAATATACATATTTATTATTTTACTTGTTTAAAAGTGAATTGTGGTTTGTGGAATTAATGCAAAATGAAGAAATGCAAGTCTGTACTGGCTTTGGCTGAGATGGACTTAAATTCCTTCATAGTAGCTTGTTTGGGACTAGCAGTTTTATGGGGTTCAGCTGCTGGCTAGGGTGAAGTCACAACACAAGTAGACAGAAGTAACTATTATGTTAACATGGCAAAGCATGCTTCCCAAGACAAGGCATCATATCACTCAGCTAGAGAAAATTTCAACTACAAATCCCAGATTCTTTTTCTCAGTAGTGTAATGCATTAATAAGGAAAAAAGTCTCAGAGAGTGGCCATTACAACCAGCGTTCTGAGAAAAGTCTCTACCACCTTTGAGCTATGAGAAAAATAGTTCAGAATCATCCAGAAAAAGAAACTTTTGTGAAGAACTAAAGTTAAAAAGAGATTATACCTAGGCATTAAAATTCTACCATGTGATACACTGAGAAGAAATACATGGCTTAGTTGAAAACCATTTTTTGCATCTAATTGCTTCCAGATGACAACTGTCTAGGTTGAGTGTAATCTCTGTAAAGCTGCTCTCAAGCATGTGCTTAAAATGAGAGACACAACATCTAGGTGTTCAGAAGGAGGTAACTCTAGCTAATTTACTCTCTAGATGGAGAAAGTATTCTTCCCCTTGGCGTTAAGAATGTATAGTTCTATGCAAGACATATTAATCTTATTATTTGCCTCTAATTTTCAGGTAATAATAGGCTACCCATAGGCAACTATTCTCTCCTTTCATACGCGAGTTCACTTTGAGTAAGTAAGAAAGTGAAAAGGTTTCTTTATTCATCCCCACCACACCTCATCTATTCCTATTATGTGTTTTTAAAATACAGTTTTCTAAATAGGGATGTGATTGTACAATGCTACTGTATTAAAAATATTGTTAGTTTCAGATCTTCTTTATGGTGGGATGAATAAGAACTAAAAGTCATCAATCTTGTTCTTCCATTATGCGACATACAGTAAATTCCTGAAAACCCATTATGTAAATTGGGCTAGTATAATAATGAGGAATGATTTGAAGGCCATCAACTGATTAAGAAAATAATCTCTCCATTTCATGCAAGAAAATTTATATGATGTGTATATCTGTTTAGGCTTATTAATTGACAGTGGTTCCACTGAACCCACCGGGGGCTTCTTAATCACATTATAAAATTAATAATTACCATGAATCTGACTGTCATTAATATTATTGATGAAGTGAGTATTTTTCAGATTACATACAACCTTGAAGGTCTGAGTGCTAATGACTCTCCTACATTTCATTCTGGAGAATGTGCCTCTGAAAGAATGTCCTTCATGGGCACCCCTGGAACTGGCTTGAGGCACTCTTGGACTTCGGGTTAAAGGATGTGCAGCTGTCATTAAGCATTGCCTCAACCTGCTACTTGATTTTGAACAGCTATCATGTTCCACAGTAGTGTGGTGGCATTTCAAAGAATGATGATCCAAGATTTTTAGGTACAACTTTGGTCGCTGTACTAAAACAAAATAAAAACATCTGATTTATTTTCCTTGCTCTGATCTTGTCCCTAATTTCTAAAGAAGCCTTCAGTTTCCTGATAAAATACAAATACATTTGAATTATAAGATATAGTTATGAGTTTTCATTTACTTTGTCAGCTGACAGACTTCTCAGGTGTGTTCTTGTCTCACTGTTTACTGAGGATCCTTTTATCATGTCTACACAACTGGCAAATGTAAAACTCAGCTTTTCATTTCTATCCTATATCTGAGACAGTATTTTAGTTTGTTCATCTTTCATATATGAAGTTAATTTTTGCCACATGTGTCAGTTGCAGTTTATTAAATTGCCTATGCAAAAAAAAAACCTCAGCTGTCAGCTCTGAACTATAATGGTTTTAGCATATCAAGAAATGACAGCAAAAAGACAAATAGAAATGCTGAAACACTTTTAGTAACTTTAATAACATCTTGGTTGCATCTTTGTTAATTAAAATAATGAGTAAACCTAATGATACTTGGATCGGGTTTAGCCAAGTTGTTTGAAATGAGAAAAACACTAGGAAGACATTTACTTCAAAGGAAAAACTTCTAATTATTCTTAATTTTCCTGCAGGCTGTGGTGTTTATAATTAGACATTCAGTTCACAGTTCACAGTTGGAAAAAAGTGTATATTATTGCAATTTTCTGAAAACATTTCACCAGTCTAATGCATTGGAAAGACAATGACTGAAGCAGG
>NW_009951917.1:381637-393367 GCF_000747805.2 Chaetura pelagica | reverse complement strand
ATGAAATGTTAAAAATAAACTCCATGGAAATTTAATTTCAAATAATTAGCAAATTCACTTGATCCTACTTTTATTATCATGACTGAAAAAGTTTTAATTTTACCTGCTGTTGTCTGTTAGCTGAATCACAGTAAACCATGCAAAAAGTAAAGCATGCTCTAAAAGCAAATTAAGACATTAGCTTAACCCATCCTGGAGGTTATAAAGTTAAGGTACACATACAGAAATGAGACAGAAGACTTCAAAATATTATTTTTATTCAAAATGAAACAGTGTTGCCACAGCTGGCATAGCATTAATTTCCTTCATGGTAGCTCATATGAGGACACATTTTGGATATGTGATCAAAAGAGTGTCAGTAACACACCAGTGTTTTAGCTGCTGCTGAGAAGTGCTTGCACAGTATCAAGGAGTTCTCTGAGCCTGAGTCTGCC
Organism: Chaetura pelagica; assembly: GCF_000747805.2. Classification (NCBI taxonomy): domain Eukaryota; kingdom Metazoa; phylum Chordata; class Aves; order Apodiformes; family Apodidae; genus Chaetura; species Chaetura pelagica. Next base: position 392,933 of record NW_009951917.1, on the reverse strand, counting down.
CAGACAGTGAGTAGACTGAGGCTGGGCAAAAGTCTGGGAGTGGAAACAGCTGGAGCAGCTCACCCCAATTCACCAAAGGGATATTCCATACCGTATGATGTCATGATCAGCAATAAAATCTGGGGCAAGAAAGAGGAAGGAGGGATGTTAAGAGTTGTGGTATTTGTCTTCCTAAATTATATGTGAAGGAGCCCTGCTTTTCTTGAGATGGCTGAACATCTGCCTGCCCTGGGAAGTTGTGAATTACTTTCTTGTTTTGCTTTGCTTGTGCATACAGCTGTACCTATTAAACTGTTTTTATATCAACTTTCAGTTCTCCTTCCCACCTCACCAGGAGAGAGAGCAAGCAGCCGCAGGGAACTGAGCTGCTGGTTGGGCTTAAACAGAGAGACTCTGAGAAGTGCACATTATCTCTTCTTTGCATCTCTCTGAGACTGGTATTTAAATAATTTTTAGATGTATAAGCTGAAGAGTTCACTCAGAACATCTGACACCATGATAAGTGACCAAAATCCTGGGTTAATTCTGAATTGAAAGATAAGCAACACAGCCTTAAGAAACGAACCTTTTCTTTTATTCCTTTTCTTTATTTTCTAGCAAATAAGAGCTTAGCAAATGTGATAATTTGTGAGAAGCATCTATAAATCCAAATTACACTCTTTAATAAGTTTCTTGTTTTCTGAACACATGCCCACCAGTCAGCCTCTCCTTTTTACCTAGTAAGAACACAGAACAAATCCTCCTGGAAGATATATTGAAACATACAGAAGACAGGGAGGTAGTTAAAGACAGCCAGCATGGCTTCATCCATGGTAAATCATGCCTGACTAATCTAAAGGCCTTCTACGATGGAGTGACTGCAGCTACAGATGTCATCTACCTGGACATTTGTAAGGCCTTTGGCATGGTCAGCCACAACATTATTGCAGCTAAATTGGAGCGATATGCAGTTAATGAATGGACTAGTAGGCGGATATGGAATCAGCTGGATGACTGCATCAGAACAGTTGCAGTCAATGGCTCAGTGTCCAAATGGAAATCAGTAACATGATCTATGATTCTAAGGCTGCAACATCAGTATACAGAATTATAATATCTAGTGTCTCGTATTCGGTAGATGTACCTGTCCTTACCTATCACAGAACTTCCACTTACAGTATCTAATCTTCTACAACTGGATGTTGAAAATCTGTTTTTCATGAGCTCCTAAATGAATTCTCTCCAACTACTCTCTAGTTGCTAACTTCAGTAGTTTCTTAGCTGCTTAACAAAAGAAAATTAAACCAGAAAAAATGCATCATTGATTGTTCTGCTGTTACATGGCTCCCAGCTGATTCTGAATGCAGAAGCACATAACTAGATTTCACTTACCCTGGGAGTGAAGTTTGACTATTTGAAGAACAGACAGATGTCTTTTTATGAGCAGAGATTGTGTATAAAGTAAGTTTTAACTATCTATGTCAAAATCAGCCAGTGGAAAAATTAATATACACAGAACATAAATATAGAAAAATTATTGTGTTAAGTTAAAAGGATGTTGGATTTGAGGTACTTTTTAAATATTTCTGAGAAAAAGCAAAGCTGCTTTACATCACAAACTGATTAATGGTGACTGAGATTAAAAAAAAAATATTGTGCAAAAGACAGATTATATTGCACTTTAATGATGTTAAGAAATTTGGAACAGTTTATACAGCATTTCTGTAGGAAATTAAATACTGTTTCTGTTGTAGGCAAGAATGCCTGTTGAACACATATGCCTTTGAATGACTCCTGCCTAAATCCATAATAATGTCATCCACCACGATGGAATGATGAAGAAGGATTCACATCTTCAAGACTCTCAGGAGGTGAAAAAGTCACCAAATGTATTAACTACTGTCCCATGAAAATAACATTGGAAGCTTTGTTGATCATGAGTCATAATTCCAGAGTGGCAGGAGTACAGGTGGCAATCAAGAGACCTTTGGTTTGAGTGGATAAGGCTGTATTCCTTGTTTCAAGAGAAGAATCAACTCCATCAGCAAAGGACTAGCTCAATGAAAGAGCCACTGAGAGAGTATGTCAGTGAGCTGTGATGAGAAACTCTTCTGAGCATGAACAACCTCAGCACTTACCATATGCCAGAAGTTTTCTGCTAAAATAAATATAATAAATAAATAAATCCCTCTGCAGCTGACAGCTTTCCTCAGGCTCCTCCACAATATCTGTGGACAAACTAACTTGGTTGGAGACTGGCCACAGGGTCTCTTATCTGAGGTGGGCATTGACTCACATCAGCTCCATAGGAACACCCTCAGCTGCACAGGTGTAGCACAAAAGCAAATTCCCTGCTCTGTGCCTGCCTAGCAACAGCTGCTGCTGCAGTTTTGTGAGCATTGCTCCCTGGGTTACTCCTGGCAAAGAGCTGTGTGCAACAGGCAGAACAGGATTGCTTCCATCTCCTGCAAGTACTCTAATCTGAGGATGGCCAGGGCTTCTAGGGAAAAAAAACACTGTGACAGAGCTGCTGAGAACAGTCCCCAGGCTATCCCTGTGGCTTTGATTTTACAACTAATTAGGTTCCATACTAGGACAAAGTAGCCTAGAAAAACGGGCCAATCTCAGCTTGGAAGTCAGAGAGTCTGATCTTTCTGCTGCCTTTTATACAGTATGTGCAAACGATTTTCCAACTAATCTGCAAAATATCTGTTTGTTTCTTCTTCACCTGCCTGCAACCTGTCTCTCTCTTCCCTCTGTTTTCTTTGGAGAGGAAAAGACCTTTTTTCTGGACAGGCAAGTAAGAACCATCTGCAATTATGGTCTCTGTGTCTGAACGATTGCTTCCTTTACTGCAGACCATGAACTATAGTGAGGAATCAAAGGCAGGGAATTGGCACCCTGGGAAATCAGGATGTGTAATGTCGTCTCGGGAGTTTTCCGCAATGCCTTACCAGCCTGTGGTCCATGCTGTCATAAATGCTGTAACTGATGTTACTAAGAGTGTGAAAGAAGTGACTATAGGAAAAAAATAAATAGCCAAAAGGTTAGTTTCATTAATATGGTGAACAATGAATACCTGAATTTCTAGACCTTAATGAAGTGAGCATTTACATTCCCAGTTAATATATATAGGTGGTTTTACTTAGAAATAGGTCTGTATGAATCAAGTTATCAGTAGGAGTCAATTTTTTCTGTTGCCTAATTAAATATACATAATTCTCTGATAAAAGCAGGAGAAGTTTGCAAGGATTTTGCCATCAGTCCATTGATTGCTTTTTCATTTTTCCTTGAGTGGCTTTTCTACAGTAAAGATTTTATGGAGTGTTTAGTTTGATTGTAATTAAGATGCTAGCATATTTAAGGTACCCTTCTCAGAACCAGAGAAAAATCATAAGCAAAAAATCTTTTGAAATCAAGGGTCTTATTTCCAAATATGCTGAAAAACTGGCAGGAATCAGAACTTCCAATGGGAGCAGATGGAGGCTTACTGCTCTTGAAAAGCAACTCCTAAAGGTTTAAATATCAGACTAAATGTGCTCATGGGCTGGCAAATAACTGGATAGCTCCATGTGTGCAGAAATGAATACACTCCTTAGAGACATTTACAGGTGGAAATAACTGACTGCATGGGTTCATGTTTACCAGGGTAGAAGGCCAAGCTGAGTAACTTAATTCCTTATCATTTTTCTCTTCTTTTTCCTCTTATTTAGTCTGAAGAAATCGATGCTGAGGGGAGACCTCATTGCCATCTACAACTACCTGAAAGGAGGTTGTAGCGTGATAGGTGTTGGTCTCTCCTCCCAAGTAAGAAACAACAGGACGAGAGGAAATGACATGAAGTTGCAGCAGAGGAGGTTTAGTTTGCATATCAGGAAGAACTTCCCTACAGAAAGAGTGGTGAGGCACTGGAACAGGCTGCCCAGGGAGGTGTTTGAGTCACATGGCCACAGTTATTTCTGGTATGAAGTTTTTGAGAAAGCATGCCAGAGGGAAAAACATGTGTGAGAAGGTAAAGGTATATACGAGGTTACCCCTCAGTACCAAGAGGTGTGAAAAATACCATTTAAAGAGTTCCACCTCAACCTGTTGAGTTTACATGATCTGATTGTGTACTTATCAGTGAATTGTATGCACTTTTTTCCCTTTTCTGTATGCAACTGATTCAGTACTCAACTGATTCCCCATACTTAAAGGAGACTTTTATATTGTCCCTGAAGTAATCTGGGTCTAGCCATATCAAGATTTTCCTTTGCTTCAGCTTGTCACAAACATCAAGAGTCACTGCTGTGTTAACAAAATTAGAAGTGGAGCAAGTAATGGGTAAAAGAGCCAAAATTATGTAAACTGGTATTTCTGTTACTCTGCCTGACACAGAAATTCTGAGTGTTCAGGTGTGATTTTATTTTTCCTTTGGCAAGAGGAGATGTTGAGTCTAGATCCATGACACTTGTACCTCTAAGTAGTGGTTGGATAGATAAACTTCAAAAAAGTGAGATGATGATCAAATTGTAAAGTATATTTTAATGTTTTTAGTTTTTACTGGGGAAACAACTGAGTTTCTGACTGCAGCTGGTGTTCAGCTAGTACTGGAAGTGGACTCTGGGTGTTCAGGTCACCAATTATTTTTTATTCTATTAACCAAGAGATTGCCCACTGTCCACAACATATCCTCTGCCTCAGAAAAGATCCAAAACTGATGTCAATTGAGAGATTTAAGTCCTGACATAACAAATATTGAGCTCCACAGAAATTAAGGTAAATGTGATCTCTAGTCTGTTGTATTTGATCTTGTTTGTTTAGAAATCTAGTATGAGAAGCAAGGGTTTGGTGATTTTTCCTTCTTCAAGAGGGAATTTAGAGGAAAAAAATATATTTTTTCTTATTTTTTTCATTATCAAGTACAAAATATGTTGACTTCCGGTCTAAAGACATTCAGATATTGTTGTACAAACTCACTAAGAGGATTGCAGATCTCCAAATAAGAAACATACACTTAAAATCAGAAAAATCGTGGATGCAGTTTTAATATTTTCCCAATATTTTAACAGCTGTGGACAGAATAGGACAGACATGATAAAGTCTATCCTTCAAAAAAACAGAAACTTATAATATTTTATTTTAATTAGTTGCTAAGGCTACAGGATCCAGTAGGAATTTAAAGTATTTTTAAGCTTTTTTCCTTAGCCAAACCAGTCCTTTTTATTGCTTACAGCCCTAAAGCTGTTTGTATTTTACTTGAGAATGTTAGTAATCCTTCTGCAAGCAACCCCAAAGCTGTTAGTTCATTGGTCAATCCATTTACCCTATGGAGCCTTGTTGTGTTTATACATTCCTGTGTTGTAGCAGAGTACAGCACTTCTATAATATTCTACAAAAGGCCAAAGTACTTCCTACCTATAAGCTACTGTATATGGATGATGCAATTGCCCTATATAAAGCCCAACATTTGAAAAGCACATACCTTTCCTTAAAATAGTAAAGCAAAATCATTTTAAGAGGGAGGGGTAGGGTTCTTGAGGCTATGGTAAGAGGTGGGTACAGTTTTTTCAGATATTTATTAATGGGCTCTTTTGTGGCATCCATTACCATAGGAACTGAATATCTTACTCACTCATATCCTCATTCTTAATTTTTTCAAGGTAAACAGATGGGAACTGAGAAGCAGAGAGAAAAAGGCAGAAAACCCAAGGTCAGAACTGTATTTCTGAACCAGAGAGACTACTAAAATCTGGATCTTTGGAGTTCTAGTCCATTGCTTCAACCCAAATGCGTCTATCCTTTTATTGTAAGACAAATGAGCTGATGAGTATTACAGGTTTGGGCAGGAGGATAGGCTGGAGCCTGATCTGGAAAATTGGCAGTGTCCTTGGCAGATGGACTGTGACATGACCGAGTGATAGACTGTAATACATCTGGGTGATGGATTGTGACCCCTGCTGTCCCTTGCTGCTTCTCTTTGGCCACCAGGAGAGCCTGGCTCAGTCTGTTGCATCCTGCAGTGGGCACAGGGGTCAGCAACTTGTCCCTCTGCCCAGCGCTGATGGAGAAGGTCAAGTTCTCTGTGCAGGGAGGAGATGACTTCCTGGTGCACATCCATATAATAAAAAAAACATATACTGGGCTCCTTTGAAGTTCACCATGTTCAGTCTCAGCTGCTTCTGCTTGCTTATTAGTCAGTTAGGTTCATATCTCTCAACAGCCCCACTGGAAGTGTGAGGTCATAAGCCTGAGCTGCAAGCATTAGGCAGGTTGTCCTTGCTATTAATCTCGTTCCTTCAAGCTACCCTCTTGTTGTGTATTTTGGATACTGATTGGAGAAGAGCTTCTGAAAGACTAAAATGCATCCATTGACCATCCCTTCTCTCCATTCTGTGAAAGTTCTACTGCCATTCAATGCCAAAGAGTTTGCTGATACAGCTGTCTTTATCTGGAGTGAAGCTGAGGAAATCTCCAGAGGGAGAAAGTCAGAGCAAGGAATTGTCACAATTGTTCATGCTTTAGCAAGGCAGGGAAATGTGTCTTTTCTTGACATACAGACAAAACTTTCTACACTGTTCTATTAACCAGAGGTTCACTATATTGACATTTATTTATATTTTTTTTACAACAAATAACTTTTTTTTTTTTTAAGTACAACCGTGTTATTGTTTGAAGTCTAGTATTTAGACTATTGCAGGGAGCATGTGTAGGGTGATATTTTATGAGAAACAGAAAACAAGAACAATTAAAACACTGAAGAAGCTTAATACAGAAATATGCCCATCTGTCTTAGCAAATTCAAAGGACACTGAGTGCAAGTCTTCCCATGATAATGAATGGAACAACAAATATGATTTAAGTAGAAAGAAACAAAGAAGAAACCTTTAAAAATCAAGAATACATGGCATATGAAGCAATCACTTCAAACAATATAAACATGAAATAAATGAGAAATTGATCACTAAACCAACCTACTGTTATTATAAATATTGCAAAACATCATAATAATTTTCAGATAAGTACAGTAGAACTAATATGTTTTGTAATGGAGATATTTTATGCTTTCCCTGAAGAGACATCAAGTGAGTAAAGTTATTTCTGCTGCATTTAGAGGTGATTTCAATTTTAAAGGAAAGTATTGCTTCATTGTAAACAGGTTAATAAGACTGTACATACAAGGTGGTTTATGTTCAGATTATAGATAAGATAAAATTAGAACAACGTAGTAGTAAATTCAATTTTCAGATAGTTCAGAAGAAAATTCATTTGGAAATCAAATATTCCACAAGGCAGGTTTAAACACAAGTGTTTGTTGCAGCCCAGTAATGAGACTTATCCAGGTGGACACATGCATATCTGTGCTGTACACCCAGTGAAATGCAAGGATGGTTCATGTAACATCTAAAAAAGAAACAAAGCTTTCAACAGAGACTGCTCACAAAGAGAAATATTACCATAATAGAGAAAATATCTGAGTTTAACCAAGTAGACAACTTAATTTGTGGAGTTTGTTACTCTCAGTCTACATAGCTGTGGGTCTGTAGCACTAACATACATGAATGTCAAAATTTGCATGTTTGATAGTTCAGCTCTCTGAGACCACACTGAAGTGTCACAACTATTTCAGATTTGCATCTCAGAAAAAAAAAAAAAAAAAAAAAAAAAAAAAAAAAAAAAAAAAAAAAAACAACAACAAAATAACTGTCTCAAAAACACCTTCAGCAGATGTATGGCAAATAGGCTTGGCAACAGCCAACCAGCCAAGAGATTCCTGTAATTTTCACGTTGCAAGTGCAAGTTAATCTATGCTGTTTCTTTCCCAAGATATTCTCATTAGATTGAAATTACTGAATTTTAAATTAATTTTTAAATTACTATGGACCTCAGTTTCTTCAGAATTTACTTATTACATTCTCATAAGTTGCAAGAGGTACATGATGATCTGATTTCATTCCTTGCATTACCTTCTGTTTTAGCTTTCACTTTAAAATCTCAGACTTTAAACATAATGAAAACCTGAAACCAAATTAATTTTTTCCTCCACTCCAGAAGCCTTGTTTCCTGGACAATGATTCACACATTTCACTGTGGCATATTTTAGAAGTAAGAGCTACAGAATTCACTTGCCCAATTCCCTGTTTTCCCAAATCAAATAAGTAGCATTCTGTTTTATCTCAGTCAATATTAAAAATGATCTTTTATGTCATCCATTTAATGTATTTATTCTGTGTGATACATAGAGAATGCATTAAAATACAGGAGTGAAATACAGAAGTACTTTTCAAAAAGGCTGACTATAGTCATCAGGATAAAAGGAGCAATTATTTGGCAGATCAAGTACCAAGTGTGAGGCCATATCTAGAAATGACATTTCCAGGAAAGTAAGATACTGGCTTTTTTCCAAAGAGTAATAGACAAATTCTATCTTCCTAAAATGTCTGCCTTTCTTTTTCATTCAGGAGGAAATTGAATCATGATACCTGCAATGTATGTTTTTATTTTATATTAAGAAAAGGCATTAGCTTTCTTAACTTTTCTGTATCTGAAGAGGACAGACTCAAGGAGAGACTAAATAAGATTCTCCACTAACATTTTTGAAATTTTTTATTTCCGTAAAATCATAGAATGTCTTAGGTTGGAAGGAACTTGTAAAGGTCATATAGACTAACCCCCCTACAATGAACAGGGACATCTCACACTAGAATAGATTGCTCAGAGCCCCATCAGGCCTGACCTTGAATGTTTGCAGGGATGGGGCCCCCAACACCTCTCTAGGAAACCTGTTCCAGTGATCCACCACCCTCATATTAAAGAACTTCTTCCTAATGTCCAACCTAAATCTACCCTTCTCTAGCTTAAAACCTTAAAATCCTTGTCCTGTCATTACATGCCCATGTGAACAGATCTACCCAAGCTTTCCTACAGGCTCCTTTGAGATACCGGAAGGTCACTATAAGGTCCCCAAGGAGTCTTCTCCCTCTTCAGGCTGAACAACCCCAGTTCCCTCAGCCTGTCTTCATCAGAGAGGTGCTCCAGCCCTCTGATCATTTTCATTGCCCTCCATCATTCAGCTACACAGGCTGACATTTCTGGACAAGAGAGAAAAATATATCTTCCATTAATAGGCAAGAGGCTTTTCAAGCAAGGAGAAGGATGCAGGAGAGTACACCTGAACCTAAGAAGCCATGCAGAGTTTGTCTGTTTCTTTCACTCACATATTCACATACAACTGTATGAGGGAAATCTTTCTCTGCTTGATTCCAAAGAATCAATTCTGGTCAACTGTTACATGTTTTATCTTCAGAAGCACATATACCAATACTTTATCAAATTATGAACGTTCACCTCATATTAAGCTCTTGAAGTTTGTGTACCATATAAACATGCAGGCTCACAACCTCTAATCCAGACTAGGAATACCAGCTCTTACTGCTTGGTAATAGAAAACCCAGCCTGTCTGAGGGTGAGAAAAGAGAGCTTAGTGGATCCAGAAGAGAAGAATTTAAAATTTAAATTGTAGGAAACACAACCAAAATAGGACTACTGGGTTTTTTAGACTCAGAATTCCACTCTCAGGCTGCTGGAATCACCTGTCAAACACACAGAGCTTTTCCCCAGACAGTCCTGAGGAGAAGAACTGGGAGGTGTTAGTAGGTAAGAAGCTCGACATGAGCCCCAGTGTGTGCTGGAGCCCAGAGAGCCAGTTGTGTCCTGGGCTGCATCCAAAGAAGTGTGGCCAGCAGGGCCAGGGAGGTGATTCTGACCCTCTACTCTGCTCTGGTGAGGCCACACCTGGAATACTGTGTGCCCTCAGCACAAGGTAAGATATGGAGTTGTTGGAGAGTGTCCAGGGAAGTGTCACCAAGATGATCAAAGGGCTGGAGGAGCTCTGCTGTGAAGACAGGCTAAGAAAATTGGGAGCTGTTCAGCCTAGAGAAGTGAAGGCTCTGAGGAGACCTTATAGGAGCCTTCCAGTACTTGAAAAGGGCTACAGGAAAGCTGAGGAGGGGCTTTTCATCAGAGAATATAGTGAAAGGACAAGGGGTAATGGTTTTAAACTGCCAGAGGAGAGATTCAGGTTATATATAAGGAAGAAATTCTTCTCTATAAGGGTGATGAGGAACTGGAATGGGTTGCCCAGGGAGGTTGTTGATGTCCCATCTCTGCAGGTTTTTAAGGCCAGGTTGGATGAGGTTTTGTGCAACCTGGTCTAGTGGTTCCCTGCTCATGGGAGGGGCGTTGGAGCTTGGTGATCTGTAAGGTCCCTTCCAACCTTAATGATTCTATGTTTCTATGATTCTAATACCAGATTTTTCAAAGGAAGCTGTCAGGACAGTAGCTTTTATGTGCTCATCGGTCATTTTTGAATTCTCTAAGACAAAAATCACATTAGTATTGTACTAAGCTACTCACAGGTTAGGTCAGAAGCTCAAGTGTTTGTAAGTCTGATCCATAACAGAAAAAAATTCAGTAACTATACATGATCTCTTTCAAACAAGTCTTTCAATCTGATATCAATAGTTTGCATCTATTAAACCGTCCTTTTAAAACTCATTAGTCAAGTCCTATCAATAGTAGAGAAAGCACAAAATGTGGGGCACAAAACCTATAACATTTAAAGCCCAATAATAGTATTTGAAAATCATATCTGAACTGCCTTAGGCAAGTTACTATAGCAAGAATGAGATGTAATTATTACTGAAAGTTCTACCCTTAATCCCAGTTTTGTTCTTCTACCACAGTCCTCACTGGATTATTTCACTATAAAATTTCATCTTCACCAGACCTACTCAATCTGCAAACATTGTTTCCCCTTGGAAGAGTTGCATTGCAGCCTAAATGGTGATGAATGATAAAAATTTCCTATGCTTGACATGCCTGGGCCCTTGAACGTCCCTGGCATGTTTCCTCTAGCTCATCTCACTTGAGAGAGGAAAGTGATTCTGGCAGATCTAAGGAGCACGTACAGGAGACAAGGTGACAGTTTTAGCCCCAAGCCTGTCTGTCCTTTGCTCTAAAATGATGGAGCACTGCTGCTTTCAGCAAAAGGCCAGCACTGTTCCTACAGAACAAAAATATTATTAGGGTCACAAAGAAAACCTGTGGAAAAAAGAAAGCTTCATTTATTTTTGCTTTGCCAATAAAAGTATTTTTAATAGCATTTAAATAGCCAAGGATAATACGACGAACAGCCAAATAGCTGCAAAATGAACTGTAATGTATGCCACCAAATGTAACTGAGGCAAATGCATTCCAGTGTCAAAAATATTTATAATTTTTTCTTGAAGAAAGCAGAAAAAAGAGAGAGAAAGAAAAAAAGAGAGGGAGGGAGGGA
>NW_009951917.1:378125-381479 GCF_000747805.2 Chaetura pelagica | reverse complement strand
GGAGGGAAGGAAGGAGGGAAGGAAGGAGGGAAGGAAGGAGGGAAGGAAGGAGGGAAGGAAGGAGGGAAGGAAGGAGGGAAGGAAGGAGGGAAGGAAGGAAGGAAGGAAGGAAGGAAGGAAGGAAGGAAGGAAGGAAGGAAGGAAGGAAGGAAGGAAGGAAGGAAGGAAGGAAGGAAGGAAGGAAGGAAGGACTTGAAAGGGACTTAAAGTAAGATTCAGCCAGTAAGGTAGTGATGTTATAAGTTGATGTTTAAAATCTGCTGCTGTAGCTTGTGCTGGTTCTGATATTTTGATGGAATCCCAAGCAAGTACTCCAGCAGACTGCAACCAGCTACCTCTCGACAGAACTAAACAGCGGGTCCTTAGTCAAACAAGCTGTGTTTGGGATTAAGCAAACATGAGCTGGACCAAATCTTTAAACATAATCTACATGCTTTTTCCCCAAGCAAACAGTAAAATGGGTATATTTGTGTAGTGAACACAAATACTCTATTTTGTCATATATTGGGAAGTATTTAAACCATATATCATTTCACCATATATCATTTTTTGGAGAAAAATAATAGAGGAGAAAAAGAACAATGGAGAGATAGTTTGTGATTTGGTATATGTTTTAATTTATCTACTGGGATAAAAAAAAAAAAAAAAAAAAAATAAAGTGTAACGTATTTTCAGCATATTTTTACATAATTCTATTTTCCAATGTATATTTTTCAGATTTATTTCTAGCGAAAACTCTCTAAAACTTTGAAGACAAAAGCGAAATCTTACAATGACAAGAGTCAAGTTGAGATGTGTTAGGAGACTGATATGCTGTCAGAAGAAAGCTGAGATGATGGTTCCCAGAGCAGGGAAACAATCTTTCATCTCATTAAGTTTCAAACAGTGTATCCCAATTTTAGGTTTAATATTATTTATGCAAGTCCAAACGTGACATGAACAAAGTTCATGGAGACATTGAATCAAGTCTGGGGAATGTACAAAGAATTTGGAGTCAGAGATGAGCAACATTAGTACAGCCTGAAACAGTGTCCTTAGAAGGTAAATCTTCACTGAGAAGGCAACCCTAATGCACACTACAGATAGTACACAGGGTCTTTACAGTGCCAATGATGCTCCAGTTGAGAAGAACAAGACAGTTTTCTACAGGCCAATGTCTTGAGGTGGCTGATTTCTTCTGAGGCTTCAGTGGGCTGATCGTTTTCTTGAGAAAAGCAGAAATAATTCTCACCTCCGTCTCCACAAAGAGAAACTTTCTCATTTGTGGTCAAGGGCTGAAAAACACTGAGAGTTATAATTTACTAGTGATGTGCAAAGAATTGGTTTCTGTGTTCAGGAACAGGACAAAATAAACCCAGACATGCAAACAAAGAAAGAAGCAGACAAAGCTGAATGCCAATGAACCTTTCACACACCTCTTATTTTTCAGTTCAGCAGACACATTTCACTCCAAGGAAACAATTTTTTTCATCCCGAAACTGGTGTATCTCTAAATACAAACTCTAAGCCCAAAGCGGAAGAGATTTTTTTTCTAAACTGATCACAAGACTGGCATTTAGACTCAGTCTGAGGAGCAGCTCCTGCTTTGGAAGCTGAATTATATTATATATTCTAATTAATTTTGTCAATCTACCTTAGTGTATAGTCAAACTTTATGTAGGTTTGGAGAAATGTTCTTGGGTGCAAAAATCACATTGTTTGAAAGACAGCCAAGAAAACTGAAATAACTGCTTCTGTCTAAAATTGAAGCAGGTCATACTGCTGTGCCACCACTACAGAAAGTGGAGCAATGTGAAATGCACTGTTAGCCAGCAGCAAATAATCTCCAGTACTCGTCTAATACTGCTTTTCTAGGTGTGTTCTTACTTGGCAGTGCTAGCCTCCACTCATAACCAAAAAAAAAATATAATAATTTAACCTTTTAAAGCTAGTGATATGCCCAAGTTAGAGATATTAGCAGGTAGACTGGTCACATAATATACATTTATTCCTTCAGCTTCTACTGTTCATGGTACTTTGGTTAGGCCAACTTACCTAAAATACTAGCAGAAATTCCCTTTGCCTTAAGTACAGAAATAAACAGGGAAGGGTGGATCCAGAACCAGCAGTTAAGTTTCCAGAACATCGAGAACTCTGTGGATGCTGCATGTGCACCATACTCAGCATTACTTCAAAGAATACTACATCTGGGAGCAAACAACAGATCTTGTCACATATTCCCACTCAGGACAGATCTTCTTATTTTTCTAAAAAACTGCTTCTTCATTTTGCAGAATGAACCGAGAAAGCATTCATAAAAGACACAAACAAGGCTGAAGAATTTCAATCACAGCATTTATAACAAAGAATTGTCTTTTATACAGAAGTTGATTTTTATGCTTACCATATTCATAGCTCTTTTCTCATAATAATTCCTCGAGTCCACACTGTTTATTAGTTTTAAGGCTATGCAGATTACATATTGCTTTAATGAAATTCTGGTTCTTATGTAAATCTCTAGAACTTTATTATAAGGAAAACAACAAAAAATTATTCAAATTTTACTGCAAGGGGAGTGTTTCTGCCTGATACTGCATTTATTGAAAAGGAACGGTTGAAAGGTGGAATTTCTTTTGGTGTAGTACATTTGCAGAGCTACAGATATATCTTAGACTAAATCTCAACAGCTAAATCCCTGTGAGAAAAAGGCTCTGAATTGCTCAGTAAATTAATGTGTGATCAATTTGAGGGACTAAGTCCAAATGTTCCAATATTAAATATTGTGGAGATACTTAGGAAGTAAGAAATTCATTAATAATCAGCTGGTTATTTTCTAATCCTTCAATAATGTGCTCCTGACCAGATTAAGTCTGAACAGAAATCTATCAATTTCTCCCTTCTTCTCAGCTCTTATCATCCAGCTGAAACTGAGTTTTGTACCTTGGATGTTGTGCTGTACTTCAGAAAACTTGACCTCAGGTTTTGGAACTAGTGCAAGCCTAGTAAAGTAAAACCCTTTCCTATAGCTGTCTCATCACTTGAGGTCAAGTACTCAAGTTTATTTTCAAGTAGGATTTCCAATCGTTTGAGTAATTTCATGTTTTATATGAGGAAACCAGTGCTCAGAGAAGGCAGCATTGCTTAATAATCCATTGTGGAGAACATACACCTCTGGTTCCTCAGGGGCCTGGTCAGTATCACAACATCCTGACACAGGGCACAAACACCTATGGTTTTAATCAAGTCTTTACCTTTACATAGGCACTTTGTTATATGGTATGTATTTTACTCAAATACAGCTAGTTGTAATTTGAAAAGCAGGACTGTCACCGTTTGACTCAGGTCCGACAACAAGGCTCTTGATTCCCCCCCCCC
>NW_009951917.1:345853-376782 GCF_000747805.2 Chaetura pelagica | reverse complement strand
GGATTGAAAATTAAACTACACAGCTTTAATTAAAACACTAATGAATGATACAAGAAAATATATACAATTATATACAGATATATTCAGGTATGGGCAAAAGCCTCTTGCCTCCCCCCACCCCCAGCAGCTCCCACAGCATCTCCTGAGCTGGGAAGAGTCCCGAGGAATCCCAGAGCTGCTGCTGGAGAAAGCACAGAGTGGTGAGGGTCATGAGATCTCGAGCCTAAGGGTCGGTGGTGATGGATGAACAGAGTCCTCCCCGGACGTCAGCCATGGATGGAAGAGACTTTCTAACAGAAAAGCATGCAGAAGCTGTATAGAGTCACTGAGAAGAGCAAGAGAGAGAGACAGCAAATATTTGGAACAGCATAATTGAGAAATCATCAGAAAGGGGCCACCTCTTTGTGTCTGGTTGATCCAAGGTTTGATCCTTAGATACTGTTTGTCTCCTCTGGAGAAAGCCACAACAGGCAGAGAAAGATAAAGCATAGAAAAAGAGGTTAAAACTGTCCATGAAATCTTTCTCTTTACACAAAAAGACTGTGCAGACAAAATTATTTTTCTAGGTCATACTGTAACCATGTGTAAGCCACCGAAGAATATCAGTGCTTAATCTGATAACTCAGCATTGTTAGATAAATATTGAGTCATCCTTGATGCCCATTTCAGCCTTCCTCCTCAAGAGTAATCTTCAAACTCATGACAGAGATGGCTATCCTGCCTGTACCTCATATTCCATCTCCAGTTAGTTCTCAAGAGTTACAAGACTGGTTTTCTTTGTAGTAGCATCAGAATTTGTGATAATTACACAGATCCACAATAAATGATCAAAAAGAAAAGATGGAAAGATCTTAATATTAAGTATTTTGTAAGTATGATGGAACCTATAAGCCCACACCCTTCAGGTTGAATTTAACAGGAATTTAACCTATTTATTTTTAACCTATTTATTTTTAAGCCAATAATTTTTCAAGGCAATATCCTAGTCTTCTTTATTTTGTTACTCAAAGAGAAGAAAACACAACTGGTTTTACTTCAGCTTTACAATATCCTTAAAAGATCTAAAGGTCCTTTGGTAGTTCTCTGTGCTAACTTTACACTGGATTATTTAGGGTTCACAAGTGCATAGACTTCAGCCAAAACTAGTAACAAAGAAAAACTTTCAACTCCAGTCTCCAAAGGTCAAGAAATTGTTCCAGACCTCAATTTCTAAAAATCCTAGATCATCTCTTCTCTGTCCAGAATTAAATGGGAAAGAAAGATCTTCCTCTTCTACATTTGAAAGACAATTTCCAATTCCCCTCCTTCCCGTAAGGTTTTTCAGCCTTCTGTCTGCTGAGTAATGAAGATACCTCATGCAAACCTAGTTGAGTAAAAAAAAGTCCATTGAAATATGCAGGTTTTCATGTGGTTTGTGCAGGGTTATTATCATGCCTAAGAGAGTGCTGTCAAAGTGATTACGGAAACATCACTTCAATATGATCTCACATCTGCAGCAAATACTTCCAGAACTGAGCCATGCTCACAAACTCTTCTACGAGATCCAACTCTTTAACTGTTAAATAATCTTCCTATCATAAAGAAAGCAATGTTCCTCTCTGATAGGTTGAGCAATCACCCAGAAAGGACCCAGATCAAGAAGAGTGGGAGCAACCAGGAAGCCCACCTTTAAACTGAAGCAGAACATATTTCCATGAGAGAAATGGTATCAATGGAGCACTCCTGGACAGCATTGTTCAGAACAGCAATGCGTTGGTGGGAACTTTCCCAAAAAATACTCTAGGCAATTTCAGCTGCATACTCAAGAACAAGTAATTACCTTCTAAAATTGATCAAAACGCATATGACAAGTTTATACCACATTCCATTAGTTGTGGTTCCCAATCTTTTTCTTTCTCTGTACCATATTAACTTACACATCCCTATGACAATGGTTCCCTAGAGGTAGGAATCTTACACTCCAGCTTACAATGTTTCATTAGCAATGTTCTGCTTTGCTCAATTCTATTGGCATCTGACTGCCTGCTTGTCAAACTGCTGTGCATATTTCTTATTGTTTAGAGTTTGCTACATTATTAAATTACTTTAACGTTTTGAGCCTTAGAGATAATCCTCTTGCAAATTGTTTGTGTAACGACGTTCTCACTTCATTGCATTAAACGCCAAAAGCTGCATTTACAACAGCATTAATTAGCCTTGACACACTCATATAGACACTTGCAAGCTGATGAATGTTACAGAAGGACATAGCAAAGGGAAGATGGATTCTGTGGGAAATGGTTCTTCTTCCCCACATAAGTCTAAACAAAATGCCTTTTAAGTCAGCAAAGGCCTTCTGTGGATATACTCAGCTAACAGACCAAAATGAGGCCTGTTGCTCAAGGACAAATACAAGCAAAACAACAGATGTGATACAAGGCAGGCAGGATGAGAACAAGTTATGCATTGCCCCTTCTAATTACCCCCCAAACTTGGGACTCATGGATGCCAGTTGGCTCTGGACAAAGACACTGACTGGACAGGGCATTCTGAAAGAGAGCGGAACATATTAACCTATCACATAGAGACAAAATTGTGCCCATTCAAATAAATTATTTGCTTTATACAACTATCATATTCCCTATCACTGACCTGCATTGTTTGTATCTTCTTTTTCTTTTCTTACTCCCTCCTTTTCTGTTTTTCCCAATCCAAAATGAAATTAACTCGGTATTTGAAATCCCAGTGTGCTATATTAATGGCAATCCAATTTATACAAAGTAGTAAACTAAAAGTTATACAGAAAAGGGTATGCAACCAGTAAGGCTCATCTTCTAATGAGGAAAATTCCAGTTGCACATGAATGAGGTGTAAATCAATATCAAGGACTAACACTTCTACTTCTGTAAATGACTAAATATTACTGAGCAGTTCTAAAACAGTATTTGAACTTCTCGGTTCATTGTTGTCAATGCCAGACTGTAAATGAACTGCTATTTTGACAAAAGGAAAGAGGAAAACAATGTGTATTGAGCTGGATATGCAGGTTAGTGTTAGAATGTCAGAGACTATTATTAGACATGTTAAACAGCAGTATTCTTTCAGACAGCAAGTGCTGTGACAATTTAATGAAGCTTATCCCTTGTATCACTCATCACAGTCATTACAACCCTCCTGTACCTTTACCTGCACAGTTACCAGTGTCTCCCAGCTGGCATGGCTCACTTGTAGGAAAAGAGCACATACAGTCATCTTGGGTTTCCTCTCACTCTGTGAAAGATAAATGTTGCACTGCTTATGACTGATAATCTCAAAAGCATCATAAGTTCAAAACTATAACTTAGTGGAGTTTCTTTATTAAACTGCTCTAAAGCAATGATAGAGCCAATCCTAAATGCAGTTTTCAGTTTGTATCAGACAGAAAATCTCTGGAAACTGTGGTCAATACAAAGTTCATGTGGTGACTGTAGTGATTTCAAAAAAACAAGCTGGGTATAGTAGATGGAGCAACAAAACTCAAAATCCTAATTGTCAAGTGAAAAGAAGAAGACACTCTATTATTTCAGCTAGCTACTAGTTGTAGCCCTGAATATTACTTTATTTTTTAAACATTATGTAGTTAATTAAAACAACTTCTGTAGAACTTTACAAGACTCTGCTTTTCCCTTGCTGCTGAAATGCATGTAAAATCCTTCTCTTAGCAAACAGCAATAAACATATTGCAGATACAGTGAAAATACATTTAATTTCTAACAGTTTCTCAAAAATTAAACCATAAATGCAGTTTTACTGTTTCTCCTGTTACATTAAATACATAACGCATAAGTAAAGAATATATTGACATGAATACACAGAATTTTACAGAATATGCACACATATACATACACTTTCAGAACTGTCTGTTCTTTAACTTGCAGCTGATAAATATTCACCAGTAGGAAAAACATTGAAACTGCAGTTTGAGAGTGGTTAAAATTGCTATTCAAAAGTTACAGTATACTGTAGGAAAAAAAAAGAAAGAAATTAAATAGTAAGAATATCTAAACATGAAAGTTTTCAAGCTTGTTAATTGAAATTTGTTCCTTAGGCATGATTTTTATAATGGAAAGGAGAAATTTTTAGGAAAAAAAAAATCTGAAATCTTATACCACAGTTGAAATGTAAAGGATTTTGTTTTGCATCCTGTAATTTTTCCAACCATTTTTGGCTCAAAAAACTGAACTCAAAACCCCATTATTTGCTCTATGAAATTACATTAAATTCCACCAGTACCACAGAAAATTGGGTAACAACCATGCTGCCAGACACAAGATAAATGTACTACTTCCGAAGTTTTGGTGGCTTTAAAACACACCTAAGTGTGACTTCTCATTCTTAGCCAAAAAGAACTAGGCAAATGTCTATTGAATTGTAGGAATAGTAGAGATCTGATTAAACATTCTAATTATTCAAAAAAGGGACTTTCCACTTTTCAACCACTTGCTTCCACATCTTTAGTAGCTCAAGAGTGTTCACATCTTCCTCTAAAGGAAAGCTCATCATATACAGAGATTATAGCAGGGGGGGTGGAACTAGGTAATCCACCAGGTCCCTTCCAACCCAAACCATTCTATGATTCTATGATCTGAGTCAGTGTGTTCTTCACCTTAGATAGAATAATTTAGATCCAACATTCCTGCATTGGCAGGGATACTTCCCACTAGATCAGGTTGCTCTGAGTCCCATCCAGCCTGGCCTTGAACACTTCCAGGGATGGGGCATTGACAGTTTCCCTGGGCAGCCTGTTCCAGAGTCTCACCACCCTCACAGTGAAGAGTTTCCTCCTAACGTCTAATGTAAATTTCTCCTTTTCAAGTTTTAAGCCATTATCCTTTGTCTTCTCACTTCATGGCCTTGTAAAAAGACTCTTCCCAGCTTTCATGGATGTTCCCTTCAATTACTGGAATAACAGAATCACAGAATCACAGAATGGTAGGGGTTAGAAGGGACCTCTGGAGATCAACAAGTGCAACTCCTCTGCCAGAGCAAGAACACCCAGGGCAGATCACACAGGAATGCAGCCAGATGGGTCTTGAAAGTCTCCAGCGCAAGAAATTCCACAACCTCTCTCGGGAACTTCTTCTAGGGCTCTGTAACTCTCACAGTGAAGAAATCCTTTATCACGTTGAGGTGGAACTTCCTGTGCTCTAGCTTGAAATCACTGCCCCTCATCCTATCACAAGGCATGACTGATAAGAGATTGGCCCTCCTTCTTGACTCCTGCACTTCTGTTATTTATATACACTAATAAGGTATCTTCTCAGTCTTCTCCAACTAAACAGCCCCAGGTCTCTCAGTCATTCCTCTTAAGACAGGTGTGCCAGTCCCTTAATCATTCTCATAAGTCTTTGTTGGACTCTCAAGTATATACCTGTCCCTCTTCAACTGAAGAGCCCGGAACTGGACACAATACTCCAGGTGAGGTCTCCCTAGGGCAGAGTAGAGTGGGAGGAAAACCTCCTTCATCCTGCTGGACACACTCCTCCTAATGCACCCCAAGATATCATTGGCCTTCTTAACCACAAGGGCACATTGCTGTCCAATTGATAACTTGTAGTCCACCAGGACTTCAAGGTCCTTTTCCACGGAACTGCTTTCTAGCAAGTCAGCTCTGAAACTGTACTGGTGTAGGACTCTACACTTACTCTTGTTGAAGCTCATTGGATTCCTCTTTGCCCAGCTCTCCAGTCAGTCTAGATCTCATTGAATGGCTGCACAGCCTTCCAGTGAAATCAGTCCATCATCCCAGATTCATATCATCAGCAAACTTGCTGAGGATACACTCTGTCCCCTCATCCAGATCACTGATAAAGATGTTGAACAGGACTGGACCCAACACTGATCCCTGAGGGACTCCACTAATTACAGGTCTCCAGCTGGACTCTGCACCATTGATCACTACCCTCTGGGCTTTATTGTTTAGCCAGTTTTTGATTCATCTCATTGTCCACTTTCTACCCCAGACATCCTGAGCTTGCTTACGAGGATTTTAAGGGAGACAGTGTCAAAAGCCTTGCTAAGGTCAAGGTAGACAACATCCACCGGTCTCCCTGCATCTATCCATATTTTTGACCAGGCTAAGCAAGCTTACTGTGTACACATGGCTGTTTTATCAATTCCAAATGGTAAAATATGTATTAAATCCTCAATAAAATAACAGTCACAGAATTTTGCATGACGTCATGCTGAATTTCTAAACATCTTTTCCATTCTATTTGTATAAAATTCTGTGACAGAAAGACTGCATCAGTCCATTGTTTTAAAAAAGAAAACAGATTTGTTGTACTAATTTTTAATGGAAATAAATCAGACCACAGATACTTTGCTTCATAACAACCCATCTGCCCACATCAATTTCAAAAATTCAGTAGCAACCTTGTAAAATAGACACTTGCAATGGAATATTACTTTAAACAAGATGATGAGTGTTATCACAATTCTGCAGGTCTCCATCCTGGAGAAAAAGGTAAAGTTTTAGGGATGTATATATAAATAGCAGTGATAAAAACTTCTCAAGGACCTCTCAATCATAAACAATAATTTTTAGAGTTATACTTACCAGCTGATCCCTTCACTTTGATGGAGACCTTGATTAGATCTGGATGATGTGTAGTGAAATAGTCTTTGTTACAAAGTCTTGGCTTCACATGAGGCAGATCAAGAATCCTTCTTGTAGCTATTTAATTTTTTAGTAGCCATTTAATTTTAGTTTAATCATATGCAAGAGAACTGAGAGAAGTGTTATGACTCAAAAAGAATAATATCTTATTTAAAAGGAAGAACATGTCACACCTTTTTTCAGAGTATATGAGAGATTCATACATAAGATGGAATAAATGACTGAACAAGAAAACTGCCATTCCCAAATAGTTACCAAATTTATTGATTTAACTTCAGCTTATTTTGTTCTGGGGAAAAAGAAGAAGCACCTTAACACATCTCTTTCTAATAACAAATTTTAATGAGTCAGCACAAGTACTACCTTACTAGGTATGTAATTAAGCATGTTCTTTGGACCTAATCCCAGATTTTAAGCCTCTGTCTAATTAGGGAAGGCGGCAAAGGGCCCAGGTGGTCACATACTTTTAGTCCTCCAGAACAAGAAAACAGGGCTCAAAACCTGAATGTCGTGCATGAAGATACCCATAGGCAGAGAAAAAAGCAGAGCAGAGTGCAGTGACACTGTCCAGCAGTGCTGGACACTGACACTGACACTGCTGGTGTCACAAAAACAGGGTAGGAAATTTGCATGATTGGAATGTTTTAATGGACATGCACGAAGTCTTCACAAAGGGAGGCAGTGACAGCAAGGAGGGGGTGATCCTGTGTGTGAAGGACCAACTGATGTGCAGAGGTCCTCTACGGAGTGTGCAACAGGTGAGCCAAAGTAGGTGGATGAGAGCCAAAGAAGAGGGCAGGAAAAGGGTGACACTCAGTGGTTGTTACCAACCATCCTAGGAGGAGAAGTGGATGAACCTTCTTTAGATTATGCTATGGATTCTCTGATCATTGACCCTGCTGCCCCTGGAGATCTTCATCCGCTGCTAGGGAAACATGGCAGGACAGGAACAAGCTAAGAGGTTTCTGAATGATGTTAGGGATAAGACAGATGCTGGATGTACCAGCCTGGGGTAATGTAGGCCTGAAACTGCTGCTCACTAAGAACTCAGAACTGGTCAAAGCAGTGATAATAAACAGCAAACTGGACAATAAGGAGCCTGAAATAGAGATCTTCAAGATTCCATGGGGACTGAAGAAGGCAAGTAGTTGAGTGCAGATCCAGAACCTCAGGTGAGCAGTTTTAGGCTTGCACAGAAAAATTACCAAGTGGGGTTCCATGTGAGGCAGCTGTGAAAGCCAATGGAGGTAAAGATAGTTATTTTTAAGGATGGAATCCCCCCAGCACATGTACAGGCCATCCTGATGCTCAGGAAAACAAGTACATACATCAAGACATCAGCCTGGCTAAGCAGGAGAGTCATGACAGAGCTCCAGCGCAAAAAGGCACTGAAGAAAGAAGGGACAAGTTACAAAGAGGAAATTCTCATTGCCTGAGAATGCAAGAATGGTGTCAGGAAAGCCACAGCTCAACTGCAGACTTGAAGTGCATGTCAATGGCAACAAGAAAAGTACCTATTAACATGATAGTAGTAAATGGGTGAACAAGGAAAATGGAGAAACATTTCTGAAAAAGTTGAGTGTTTAATGAAAGTAGAGACAGGCTGAGCTACCCTGACCTCTGTGCTTAGTGAGAGGATTCAAAGGGGAGTAGAAGGACCAGAGGTGTATGACGGTCACATCAGGCATCATTTATGAGAACTCAAACCACAAAAGTCCATGTATCCCAACAGGCCGTACCTGTTTGGCTGAGATCTGGCTGATGTCTTGGCAACACCATTTTCTATCATCTTTGCAAAATGATTTAGAGATTTCCAAAGACCAGAGAAGGACAGTTAATTACATCCATATTCAAAAAAGGCAAAAGAGATGATACAAAGAACTACAGGGCAGCCAGTCTCATGTTCACCCTTGTAAAATCATGGCCTGAGTCCTCTAGAAGTGTATTTGTAGGTACAGAAAGGAGTAGAAGCAGACTGAGAGCAGTCAGCATGAATTTATCAAAGGCAAATAGTGGTTGCACAATGTAATAGAGGGAGAGCTGTCGATATTATTTACCCTGACTTTAGCAGGACCGTCAATGCTGCCACATAATACCATGTCCTGAATCCAAATTAGGATGTTACAGTCTGGATGACTGGCAGCCAGAGAGGTAAAAAACTGTTTGGCCTCAGCTCATATGTGTGATTTCTTAGTGAAGCAATGCAGATAATAATTACACTAAAATACAAACCCTCAGCCTCCAGCTTCTTGGCTGATAATTCCTTGTCAGGGAAAATAAAATAATACATTTACCAGCAGGCCAAGATCAGGCAACATCACAGTGTGAGACTTTTTTACTTTTCCAGGATGACAGACTTTAAAAATACTGCTAATTGCACAGTAATGATTTCTCATTAAATAGTCCATAATTCAGCACAACTTCTCTGTCTTGAGATTTTCCTGGTTAATTAATTTGCTATACTTATTAAATATAGTTTGAATATTGTTCTGCATTGTCACTCATGGATAAGTCATTGAGTCCATCTTTGTAAATGGGGCAAAGCTCAGTAACTGTAGTCATTTAGTCTTCTATAGTGAAGACATAAACTGCACTGGGGCTTTACACATCGAGGAGAGCTATCAGAGTACAGAAGTTTGTAGGCTGGACAGCACGACTGCTTCAGTTCATAGTGTTGAGTTATACTGACATGCTCTCACAACTCACAGGCTTCTCTTAGTAATCACAAAATACCATGCTGGATACAGGAAACCAAAATAACTGGAAGGGCTGGAGGGATTATAGTTTTGGCTAGCAGAAACAGACAAAAAAACAACAGCAAAAAAAAAATTTAATCCCCAAACCCAAAAACAAACAAAAAAACCTATACACACACACACAAAAAAAACCCCAAACAAACAAGAAAACAATCCAAGTCCATTTATCCCATCTATCCAGAAAGCTGTCTAAAGCCCTAACTACCTACTGCCTCAGGGTGGAGACAATCTTCTAAATTCCAGTTAAGGCTCCCCAGCATTACTGGCTGAGAGAGGGCAGGAGTTACTGCAACACTGAAACCACGCCAAAGGAGTTGAGATGAGTGATGTATTGTGAATTGAGATTTATTCAGTTCTTTTCTCCAACATCTGTTCATGATTTTCCTCTAGGTGTCTGAATATGAATCCTTGATGTTTCTCGAGGCTTATTTGGCAAAGACACAGAAAAGAAGCATATAGGAAAAAAGCAAAGCAGGATCAAACCAAAACCATTTTCACCATTTTCAAGCAAAAGTTCTAAATACAAAGGTCAATAGTGGGTACTACAAAGAAGCTAAAGACTGATTTTTTTTTCTTCCAATAAAAAGAAAGGGACTCTTGAACTTGCATTTTATTCACCGTATTTATTTAGTGCCACATTTTATTCACTATATTGCATTTTTTTTACTCTTCCATGTGTTTTCATTTTATGAACTGGGACGTATTGTATCCAGCAGCAGCTGCTTGCTATTCTTTCTTTCTGGCAGGGTGAGGAGTGCCAGAAGATCTTTATGTCATTAAAATTGTTAAGCTCCTCTCTTCAGTTACCGCATTTAGACTGAGTCCAGTTTAATAGCAAGTACACAAGATATAATTATTCAACTTTGAAAAAATTATGAAACTGAAGAACAGTTTATATACCACACTTGTAACTTTTGTGATTTTGTTTACAAATTTATAACCACAAAGGTTGATATTAAAGGACACATCTTTTCTACTTCTCACCTCTTCATAATTTAAGATATGTTATATCCTGGGCATACATAAAGTGTGGAAGAAGCAGTACTGAACAACCCCAAGTCTCTCAGCCTGTCTTTATAGGAGAAGTGCTCCAGCTCTCTCATCATCATCATGTCCCTCCTTTCGACTCCCTCCATTCACATCAGACTTCCCTCCAGTCTTCATGATTGGAATATACCTTACAAATATTAATCTATATGCATGAGTAAACACCACCCCAGAAGACCTAGAGCCATGTGTATGAAAGCAAAAAAAAAGACATGCAAATTTAAAGATACTCCCCATATTGTATTATTGCTCATTCTCCTCTCCTGTTAAATCACTAGGTCAGGCAAGTCACTTCCTAGGGCACTTGCCAAGACATGACTTCCCAGAGCAATTATGACTAATAATATTTTTGCACAGCCTGTAGAGATTCCTAATGAACATTTATATAAGCACAGAACAGATTAAGTTCATAAATTATGGAAGCATAAGGACTGCCATTTAGTAACTGAGACAGTGAAAAAACTACAGACACTTGTGAAGGATGGCACAGCCTCCTGAGCCTTGAGGCCCAAGGCACTGTAAAGTAGCCACATGATGCATCAAATGAGAGAAAGAACATGCTTAATAGAGCTCCTGTGAGAAAGGCTCCCAATTAAACAAGATAACCCAGCTATTCCAGCTGGTATTTTATACTTTGCACAACTATGTGTCAATCCCACTTAATTTGCTAGGACAAGCATATTTGACAGCTTCAAGTCAAAACTGAAATACCAAGTGTCTCTGCTGTTCAGGAAAGGTTAGGGAAATGCACACATCCAACATGCACTTATAAAATAAGACACAACTTCCTAACAGGCATTCAAGTGTTGTTCAGCCTTTGGGCAGCTGTTCATTTGCATTTCAGTAGGTATTTACATTTAACTGGTGGTAGCCCTGAAGACCAGATTTGTACCACAGAGATGGACGAGTGTAGAGGACATCTTTCTTCTAATATTGGAACCAACCAGCTACAAATTCCATTTTGATCATGGTTTGTATCAAGCAGGGTATGAACCCCACCAACTTGTACTAATTATTATGGGAGAAGCAATGAAATGTAAGTAAAATGAGGAATGCTGTGAAGTATGTGTTTATTGCTCAGCTTTACACAGCACAATATCTAGCCGTGGGGGGGTGGGGGGGGGAAAGGGTACTCTATTTCCAGGTAGAAGAGGAGGAAGAATGGAAGTGAAGAGTATAAGCCCTCTCACTTAACTTCCACTTAACTGTGGAAATTAACTTTGTAACCCAGCATTGTTAGAGAACATTCCTTGTCATTGAGGGCAGCCTCAGCAAGTCTGCCGATGACTCCAAGCTGGGTGGTGTGGGTGGTATGACAGAAGGACAGGATACCATCCAAAGGGAGCTGGACAAGCTGGAGGGGTGGGCCCAGGTGAACTTCAAGTGATGAAGACAGGCTGAGGGAGAAGGGGTTGTTCAACCTAAAGAGGAGAAGACTCCAGGGAGACCTTATAGCGACCTTCCAATACCTGAAAAGGGCCTAAAAGAAGGCTGGGGAGACCTGTTCATAAGGTCATGTAATGACAGGACAACAGAAAATGGCTTCAAGCTATAGAAGGGTAGATTTATGTTGGACATTAGGAAAAGTTGTTTAATAATAGGATGATGGATCACTGGAACAGGTTGCCCAGAGAGGTGGTGGAGGCCCCATCCCTGGAGAAATTCAAGGTCAGGCTTGATGGGACTCTGAGAAATCTGTTCTTGTGTGAGATGTCCTTGTGTATTGTAGGGGGGTTGGACTAAGGACCTTTAGAGGTCATTTCCAACCCAAGACATTCTATTTTATTCTATTTTTGCAAGCAGCTGGAAACATAAACGCTCAATGCTTTGAGGGCCACAATCTTGGCAGTTCAATAAAGTAACATGATTAAACATTCTCAGAGCAAATGGGATACCTGAAAGCAATAAAGAGGTATCATGTGGATTTCATATAACAAAATAAGGTGAGATTATAATTGTATCATTATCTTCCTCACTTCCCATGAAAAGATTGATATTTGTGATAAAATATTTTTCAATACTACAATAGAAGGTAATTAGTAATTTAATATCCTTTCCAGACCTATGAAAAGGAAAGATGATGAGTTATCGAGTAATAACTTGTGAAGGAATATTGGGTTGGATGGTAACATGAATTTATCAGAAGAAAGGGATTAAAACAACCATTAAAGGAGGTCTGGAAAACCAGACAAAGGAGATTATTAAGTTATATAAAACAATAATTTTGAAAAGAAATAATCATACACTGTTGAATATATTTATTTCTATATTTAGAGCTCTGCTGTGAGCCTAAGCACTGTGCATGTGGGATGGTGATACCACCATGCCGCACTGACACAAGGAGGGAGCTAACAAGCTAGAATCAGATAACTCTGGGGACAAACCTCCACAAAGCAACACAAACTCATAAGCAACTGAAACAGAAAACTTTGGGGGAATAATGTAGTGGTGGCAAGAAGAAGCAATACAATGATAGGCTTAATTTCTCAACAAGAAATAGTAGGAGATTCACTGGGACTAAATGAAGGCCCTAAAATGGATTTCACTATTTCTCCATGATAAAAATAATCAGACACTACTGTGTCAGCAGGACCAGTAGCATCAAGAATACGCCAGTAAACATAGACACTGGAGAAAGCATCTCAAGGCAGCATGAGGCCAGCAGCCAGAAACAAACTTCAAGCTTTCCACAGCTGCTGATGGAAACAGAAGCCTTGCTAGAATAGCAAAAATGTATTGTTGGTTCATACAGTTAAAAGCAGAACAAAAAGAAAATAATGACAGTTAGGACTGCCATCTACTTCTGTACAATTGTAGAGCACGTAATTTTAGTGTGTGTGAGAGAGAGTGTGTGTGTGTGTGCCTGTGGCTTGTGCGGGTATGTATGTGCCTGATTCCCTGAGTGATTTTTTGCTTTACATTGTTTCTTACACGAAGGTAAACTGAGAGATAGTTGTTTGTAAGTAAAGGTGATTTCATGGCAGCCTAGACCCTCAGTGGAGCAATGCATGGGCACCAGGCTGCACAGAATTAACTTTATGCCATAAAAAAACATACTTGAGTGAGTGCATCATGATATGTGAAATGAAAAAGGACTGAAATTTCCATAATCTGTGGCTAACTGAAGCAGCAGATTTACATTTTGATACCTTCTATCATCTTTTGACATTTTATATCATTGAATGAACATTACTAAAGCTGGCCATTACTAGTCTCACCATATATTGTTTTTTATCAGACCCTGGCTTTCAGATGTCATACGAATCTCTTTTGAATCTCTGCTCTCATTTTAAACATTAATAGGTAAAGTCAGTGTCAGGATATGCAGAAGAAAGCTTCATATTTGATGTAATGCAAATAGCACAGAAGGTAGATAAAGACTTTTCCTCCCTCATTCTTACCGTTTTTAAGTATCTCTCTTTTTTTTTTTTTTTTTTAACCTGATGTCACTATTTTTTAGATTGTGATAATAAACAATTAATCTTATGAACAGTCATTACTGTAAAATGAAAGGATTGGGAAGAAAACATGCCAGGTTCTGATGAGTCCTTCTTTCTCCTTTGCTGATTTCTCATTATTTCCGATTCTGCTTAAGCTATTTTAGAGCAGTCCCTGTTATTTAGGCAAAGTAGCCTACTGAAGGAATGTGGGGTGAAATATCTAAACCTAAACCTGAACCTAAACTATACGTACCAACAAATCCATACTAAAACAGTGTAAGAAACAATAGAAAGACTTTTGTAATATCATGTTGCTGTGTTGACATTTTATATAAGTGAACAATGTGATCATCAAAGGAGAAAACACAGACAAATGTTCTTTAAAGGTTTTAATTAGTACTTGGGCCAATACTTAGGTAGCATGAGAAAATATATAAATAGGAACTCAATCATAAAACCTATAAAATAAAGAGCTGACAACAAGTTGCAAAAGAGTAAAAAGAGGCAGGACATACTGCCCAACATGAACGATGTTGTTGCACATGGGATGTGCAAGATGGCAAGATAAACACCTTCAAGAACAGGATAATTGATTTTGGGAAGGGTCAAGGAGTATCAAGGGTGTGTTTTTGACATCTCTTGTTGCGGATCATTCAAGCATGATTATCTCAACCTCATCCTCAGAAACAGAGTCTGAATCACAAAGATGTTGCATCAGCTCCTTGTTATTGCATACTCATAGATAATTTAATATATGATTGTTAAGGGCTGCTGATTTGCATACATAGTTAAAAGTAGTGGAAGCTATTGAACCATGGACTAACCATTTCCATAAAGTGAGTTGCTAATGAAACATCAGTGTGGTAATGATGTGTTTTAAAGCTTAAGGGCAGTTTCATTTGTCAGTCTTCTAAATCATTGAAATTATCTTTAATTCTCTTATTAATTTAGATCACTTTTCTCAAGGAAAAAAACCAACACAACACAGCAAAACAAAACAAAACCACTTTTGAAATAATGGTACATACGTAATTTTTCCATCACTCTTGGTCAACTGGCATGGCCTGCATCATGTCCTCCCTGCTGTGGGCTACTGTTCCACAGATACTTTGTTCTGCAGCAGTTTTTTGAGTTCAGCTTCCCAACTGAGAAATTCTTCAACATCTCTTTGCAAACAAATATTTTCTTTTAATCAAGCTGACAGATACAGATATTGTCATCTATTCTAAAGAATGAATTTTTACATACAATTTTTTTAGCCTAGGATATGAAGGAGTCAGGGATTGTAACCTCTTCTGTGAAGCACTGTTAAAGGTATTTAAGTACGTGGGCAGTAGCTGTAGAGCTCTTACAAAATAAATTCAATACTTGTCTTAAATTAGTGCCATTTAAAGCACCAATCTTCTGCTTTTAAAGTTTGACTGTCAATCCTTCCTTTCCCTAGCAGTGCCTTATTCTGTGTAAACCAAGCTGGTGAAAAAAAAGCAATTATTCAGATATTGTAACTGAAAATGTTGTAAAATCTGTTGAGTAAATTATATGACAAGTTGACCACACATTTTAGTGAGGAATAACCAAATGTCATCCTTTAATGTTGAGTGAAGACACCACATTAAAAATGGATCTGTCTTAACATTAGCAAATATCTGTAATCCAGTATCGATTGAGAAGCCAATATGTACAGAGAAGGTTGTCATTAAATACTTCACAAATGCCTTTACTATAATTAACATTAGCATGCTGTTCCCATTACCGCGTGCAGGGACTTCGCATTATGTTTTCTACTTGCAAAGGCAGGATGTTAACAATCTGCACAGTGATAACTATAATGAGAGACCAGAAAGAATAACACCAAGAAGGTTAATGAAATACTGCCACTGAAGCAGAGCTGCCCAGCAGGTTAACAGAGGCACTGCACTTAGAGCCCATGCAAACGATGCACCATGATGTCATCACTTAAAAGCATAAATGGTGAAAATCTGCTTTTCCACTAGGATAATCCATGAAGTGTCTCATTTTCTTTCTCTTACCCTTGGAAGATGAAAGTCCCTCTGTCAGTGACTGTATCTGTGGGCCTCAACAGCACCTGCTATAGCCAAGACTATTAATCACCTTGAACTTCACCAGAATAAATTGTTATGTCAGTCTGAGAAAGTAAGAAAGAAAGAATCATGTCCAACTGCTTCACCAATTGTACCAAATTGCAAAAATGCAAGAAGGCAGCTAAAAGTGCTTTACTTCTCAAGCAAAGAAAGCAACAGAAGTAAATGTAGTTGCCCTGGTTTGAGCCAGGATGAAGGCAATTTTCCTTTTACTGATTTTTTTTCCTTCAGTAAGCTTCCTATTAACTAGTAAAAGAGTGTTCCAACTAAGCGTGATAAGAGAGGAATGTTTTTCTAGCTCCTGGGACTCCAAGGTCACATCTTTACTCTGCCAGCTCAGACACTAAGGGGAGATCTGTGACCCCTCTGTAGGCAGCTGAGTTAGACAGACAGCAAAACTGGCCAGAGATATTCCATTCCATAGAGCTACATAAGCTCAGAGGAAGGTTAGAGATCACAGAAGAAACTTCCTCCCTGCTTCTTCTTCCCTTCCATCCATGGCTGGTTTCTGGGGAGGACTCCGTCCATCCATCACCACCGACTCCCAGGCTGGAGCTCTCCTGACCCTCATCACTCTGTGCTCTCTCCAGCAGCAGCTCCAGGAGTTTTGGGGACTGTTCCCAGCTTAGGAGATGCTGCGGGAGTTGCTGGGGGTGGGAGGAGGCGAGAGGCTTTTGCACATATCTGAACACATTTGTACATATTTAACAGAGGTCCATTTAAAATGTTTTTTTTCTCCTGCTTTATATAGGAAATGTCATTCTGCTCAGCAGTTTTCATACAACAAAACAAAACATGGGAAAGAAATCCGTACCAACAAAGAATTTAAGAGGCCAAATAGAGTGTATTTGTTTCACCTCTATTTCATAAAGTGTGAAAATGTCTAATTGGAAAACCTCAATTAGCTGCACATCAGCGTTCAGGCACTACTTATGTCAAATTATGCTGTCTCCATGCTGACCTTGGTTCAGTTTATTTTTTAAGGACCACTTGTAAGCATCCAGTTACAAAGAAAAGCATTTTGTTTGCTCCCTTTTTATTGCTGTGTTTGTTTTGTGTTTTTTTTTAATTCTCTTTCTTTCTTTTCTTTTAGACTTATTAATAATACCCTGTTCTGAGGACTTCAGCCTTGAACCTTCTGCTTATGTTATCTTCCATCAGCAACACAATTGTTGCTGCTGGGCTGGCTGTGTTGACTAATCTGTATTCTGGTGCACTCACCCTCACCCAACACACATCCCACTGCTGCCCACTGACTTCAGCCTGCGTTTGGCTGTCTCAGGGAGATTGTTGCAATCCGACTCTTCTCCCTTTTGGAGAAATTTGAAGGGACCAAGGGTCTGCACGTGGCATCCCCCTCTCTCAGAGCAGCCAACTGCCATGCTGACTTTTAAAGTGGGAAGGCAGCCAGACCTCACCATGCCCACAATAAATGCAGCTGATGCCAAATTTAAGGTCTACAAATTAAGCGGTTTATTTAAAGGGGATTTAACAGAATTTTGGGAAAGGAGGTTCAGTAAGGGCGAAGAACAATAAGGGATAGCAAAAGAAACTTGGGATAACACTCCAGTAGTAACTGTTTCCCACCCAACAGTCCTTCTAAGGGGGTGAAAATTAGGAGAATTGAGGAGAGGAGGAGGAGATGAAGGGCAGGCCCAACACTGACTTTTTGCCTCTGTGGGGTCATGAGACGTGTGTGGATGTTGGTCAGGCAAGTGGGGAAGAAGGGTTTAAAAAGTAAATCCTTTACCACACTCCAGAGACAGTCTGCCAAATGATTGGTCTTCACAGCCACTCTATCTCACCTGCATGGTAGAGGAGATTGGTCAGGCAGGACCTTCCTTTCCTAAACCCATGTTGGCTGGACCTGATCCCCTCGTTGTCTTCTCCATGCTGCTTGATGGCACTCAGGATGATCAGAATTAAAACAAGGGTCTTTCTGAAGAATTAAAG
The DNA here is from genome assembly GCF_000747805.2 of Chaetura pelagica. Classification (NCBI taxonomy): domain Eukaryota; kingdom Metazoa; phylum Chordata; class Aves; order Apodiformes; family Apodidae; genus Chaetura; species Chaetura pelagica. Next base: position 358,847 of record NW_009951917.1, on the reverse strand, counting down.
GGAATATCTTGGACCAACTCTGTTCCTGGGGTGCAGTTATCTCTCACTGCACTGATTCACAAACCTCCTACTCAGAATTCACATCACTTTTAGTGTTATTGGTGTGAGCTATCCAATTTTCTGAATAGAGATAGGAATATCTGCAGTCCCTGTCCAATTGTAAGGAAGGGATTTCTGTCTAGCCCAGTGTCACTGGGTCAGGAAAATAAATCAGGGCACAGATAGCATAACATACAGAACAGTAAATATAAATATGTATACATAATGAAAATTAAGAACAGAAATATGTGTTTTTTTCTCAGTCAAATCTGTTTAATCAGAAATTAGCAATGGCAGCAGGTATGCATGGAGAGAGAAATGAGGAGGAGCTGTGCTTACTTATGCACTCACAACAGATCCTTGTTACATGAGGTATGTGGTTTAGCTGCTGCACTTGGCCTGCTCACCCCAGTTGCACTTTGTTTCACAAGTGAGGTGTCTCTGAAAACCCCCTGAGCACCAAGATCTCCCCCAGGATCCAGTCCCACAGATGGTTCCCAACATTTTGCAGGGTTAGTACTCTAAGTCTTGGCCATCCCACCTTCTAGAAATCCTCCTGCCCTTTAATGATACTGATGAGGAACTCCTGTTCCAGAGACCAGATCACAGACGTGGAGCCAAAAAAAATGTGTGCAGTGATTTCTTCATTTAAGGCTCAAAAATTATAAGTATTTGGACCATAGGAAAGAACTGAGATCACAGAGACAAGGGCTCTGCCAACACTCAGCAGAAGGAAAGTTTAACTGTTGACCTGGAGGCCAACAGACATCCCAGACTTATATTTTCTGTAGGCATCCTGAAGATAAATATTAAGTCATTTCAATGGTGAGACAGAATACAGGAGCATAAAATTTGTTCCAGAGTCACATACTCTACAACATACTGTCTCAAACACATGTTTCAGAGTATAGAAAAGTTTATTCAGCTTTGCTGGCACATTATCTACTTCAGTTTTCTTTATTTGTAGTAATAGCAGTAATAGTATCTGGAGTAATAATAATTACATCAGTGTAACATAAAAATAAATACAAAAATATAAGTAAAAACCTTTCCATTAACTGATACAGAGGAAACGGAGTTCTGTGAAACTTTTTCTCATGAGAGAAAAATAAACATCACTTAAACTGTGTGCTACTATTAAGACTCTTAATGAGGAAGAAGTGAGGTTTATAAAAGGACACACAGAGTGAGATGAATACAAGTGCCAATTACAGATAACTCATCCTGAAAGCAACATCCAGTAGGATAGCATCTGGTCTATCTAGAGAAGAAATGTAGAGTGGCAAACACAACAAACTGGCTTTTGGTCAGTGTATTGCCTTCCCAGGAAAGCGGAATCAGAACTGACATTTTGGTTCCCCTCTGGCAACATTATTAATAAAGATAAAACTTGTCATGTCACACAGTCTGTTTAGAAACACAGAAGGTGTTTCTAAACACACAGGTTTGGTTTGGAGGGACCTTTAGAGATCCTCTAGTCCAACCCCCTGCATGCGCAGGGACACCACCCCCTAGATCAGGTTGCTCAAAGGCCCATCCAACCTGGTGTTGGATGGTTTCAGGGACAGGGTAACCCCAACTTCCCTGGGTAGCCTGGACCAGTGTCTCACCACCTGCATCATAATCAGTTTCTCCCCTATGTCCAATTTAAATCTCCCTGCTTTCAGTTTAGAACTTTTGCCCCTTGTCATGTCACTACCGGCCCTGGTAAAAAGACTAGTGATCTTACTCTTTTTGGAGTTTTTTTCCTGTCTCTGTTGTTTTCCTTGCCTTTATTTGAAGGAATTTCCAGATGAGATTCGACTCACTCTTTCTCCTGGAATCTCACTGCAGCTATACCCTCATAATTTCAGAGGAGTGAGCAGAACTGTTTCATATTTTGTCTGATCCATGAACTACATGAATAGTGACCTCATTAGTTTTCATGCATATTTATTTTGGTTCATAATGACTTGTTGTGTTTCCTGTTGTCTTTCTTTGCTTCTCTAACCCAATTCAATTATCATCACGTTTACTTTGTAAAGTGATCAAATACTTGAAATCTGTATTTGCTACACTGAAAGTCTTCCATTTTTTATGCTTCGTGTTGATTTGTTAATGGTTTATGTGGAATTTAGAGATAGAAAAGCAGTGTGAAAAAAAAAAAAAAAAAAAAAGAAAGAAAAAGCAGCTAAAATTCTAGGTACCTGGACAACATTCTTATTAGTATTACAGGTACTCAGAAACTGAAAGAACCCAAATCTAATTCTCAGCACAGTATCTATGAGCAATTGGTAACTGTAGCTTACATGATTGAGTGAAATGAGTACATGTGAATTTAAAGTTGATGGACCATAATATAATTATGTTACTGTAAAATATTAAAAAGCTGCTGACACTTCATTAAAAACTTTGACTTTTTTTTTAAAAAAACAACTTGCTTATGCTAACATATTTGATTTTTTTCTCAAATCCATTCCAACCTCACTACAACAACTAATTAATCACAACAAAGATAAAAATTGAATGAGCTTGTTCATAAAAATCAGTCTTCTAAAAGAATTCTTTCTGCTAAAGACTCCATCAGCCCTTTCTTATGAAGTGTCTTTCCTCCATTAATTCCCAATTCTCATAAATACTACACAAATTTATCCTTAATGTAGAGCCTTGTGATGACCATCAGTTGTTGTCATGGTGAATGTGTTTCTTTATATTGTGCTTGCTTGAGTTAATTCTGAATTCTGCCTACTCATTTGCTCTTATTTTCTCTAATTTTCAGATTTCCCAGTCATAACGACAGTGCTACAATACAATGCTCCTTTAACCTAACTCATTTTTTTTCTAAATTTGGATGTCTTGTCAAAGATCAGTTCTGAGTCTTTCACTTCACCTTCATTGCCTCAGATTCAAATGACAGCTGATCTCTTAACAGCCTTTTAAACTTACAAAAACAGCTGTTCAAGTTGAAATCATAGAATCATAAAATGTATGGGGTTGGAAGGGACCTTTAAAGATCATCTAGTCCAGCCCCTCTACGGTGTGCAGGGACTTTTATGACTAGGTCAGGTGGGTCAGAGCCTGACCTTGAATGCTTCCAGGAGTGGGGCCTCTACCACTTCTTTGGGCAACCTGGTCCAGTGCTTCACCACCCTCATATTAAATAACTTCTTCCCAATGTCTAAATTTACCCTGCTCTAGTTTAAGGCTATTGCCCTCATCTTATCACTACAAGCCCTTGTAAAAAGCCCCTCCCCAGCTTTCCTGTAGCCCGTTCAGGTACTGAAGGCTGCTATGAGGTCCCCCTGGAGCCTTCTCCTCCCCAGGCTGAACAGTACCAATTCTTTTTGCCTGTCTTCATAGGACAGGTGCTCTGATAATTTTTGTGGCCCTTCTCTGGACTCATTGCAACAGGTTTCTCTTGTGTTGCAGATTCCAGAGCCTGACACAGTACCCCAGGTGGAGTCCTACAAGAGCAGAGTAGAGGGGCAGAACCACCTCCCTTGATGTGATGGCCAAAATCAACTGCAAACCACTGTGTACTTCCTCCCTTCTTTTTGTAGCCTTGCCATCACACATTCCACATTTCAAAAATAGAGCACAGTTAATGTATTTTTATATTCTAGTGTCAAAGTTGGGTTCCCCTCTCTGGTTCAGCCTATAGCTAATAAACACAGTCAATGCTTCAACTGACTTCCCATTGTGATTTGGAAAATATAATGCTTAGGAATCACTATAAGACACCAGCTGATGGATGTTCATTTTATTTGCTTTTAACACAGCTGGATTTTTTCAGGTGCACACTGTGTTCCTCTCTTACTTTTTGTGAACCTCTTTAAATAAAATATTCAACAAAATTATTACAGATGTAAGTAATTTGATTTATCAAAAGCTTAGCAGGTCCTAAGGGCTGAGCTTGAAAGCTGAGCTTGAAGAGTCATGAACCATATCAAACGCAACTAACAAGTCAGGATCCTAGCAGAAACTGCCTCCAGTTCCTGAAGCAACTGTCCAAGAGGCTTCCAGAGGGCAAGAGTGAGTGAGGCAATCTTCACTGAGTTAATTAGGGTCCATTATGGAAACAATTCAAAAGATTCCCAACCTAATTTATGATTCCCAAGAAAAGCAGTGAAAAGATGTACTAAATGGGAGCATTAGAGTACCTTTAAGAAGGGAAACCAAGTCAAACACCAGCAAAATAATGAACTATAGGAACAGATGTTCACCTGGATTTAGTTGAGTCAGACCCACAGCCTGGTTCTATTCACAGAGATCTTTGCCAAATTCTTCTACATTTGTTTCCTCATAAGAAAGGTGGGACGTTGGATGCATTTCCTCCACAACCTTTCTCCACCTCTCTCCTTAACCACCCCCCAACCCTCAACCTACTTCCTTTAGAAAGAGAGAAACACAATAACAAATAAAAATCTTCCTTTTCTGGTAAAACAAACAACACAACAAATCCCATCTCTTCCTCTGCTTTAGTTTTCTCCCTTTTTTTTTGCTGTGGGAATTGGTTCAGCCTCACAATTCAATCAGGCCAGGTGCAAAGTAAAAATTAGTGGTAGACAGATGTCTTTCAGTAGATTTGTGCTTGGTTTTGTATCTAAAAATTAGTCTAAAAGGGAATGATTACCACAAAATTTATTCTCAAAATCAGGTAGAAGAGTAGACAGACAGAGAGATATAAAAGCTATTGTTCTTTATGACTCAGAAAATGTTTCATACAAATTTAATACAATCTTATATTACCCTAAGAAATTTGTCCAGTAGAAGCTGAAAGACAATAAATACATGTATTATTTGTATATACAATCAAGATAGATGGCTGTATGCAAAAGGAAGAAACACAAACATCTTATTTAAAATAACACTTCAGTTGCATATTACTAGGAAGCAAAATAACCCATAAAAACAAAAACTAAACAAACAAACAAAACACAACAAAAAACAACAAAAGAAAAATCCAGCAAAAAAAAAAACCCAGTACTGCAGAAAAGTAATGAGGTAGTGATTAGACTTGGGGCTAATAAACATTTGTGCTACTTTGTAGAAACACAATGAGAAAACTACAGGTGAAAGAGTTCTCCATTGCTTAAATACCTTGTCTACTTTGTTTTCCCAACTTATAGGATCTTGTACATACCCACCTCAAAATTTGTTAATATCTGACACTGCTGAAAGAAATGGAGTTCAGCTGAACTCTGTGTGAGCAGAACCTGTCATTAAGTAACAATAAAATAGTTCACCCAAAATAATTCCTGATTTTCATTTATTTATTTAGTCATGTGTTTTTCTAATAAATTTCCTTTTTCAAATAAATGTTGCCCTCTTCAAACAGTTTATTATTGACTTTTATTCTGCTGAAAATGTAAACTAAAACAAAACTAAATAAAACACTCAATTAACTTATCATTTAAATAAAAATATTATATTATGTATGCAAGCTTAAAATCTGAAAGGTCGAAAAAAATGAGCAGGTATTTGAAAGCCTTATACAGCAACAGCTTGTCCACACACTTGAACAAATTCCAAAATAGTCATTTTGCCAACATCACCCATGCATACAAGCAAATGTAAATATGTGAAAGTGACAGCTGCAATATATCATATAAAAAATATTCCTTACCACTCCCCTTTTGTCCTTTGTAAGAGCATTCTAAGGCGTGACAGCTTTGATCTGGTGAACAAAACTAATGCCATATGAAACTAGTGCTTACTGAAGTCATGACAAATTAATTCCCTGTTTGGAGCTCTGGAATTGATTTTCCTCTTCCTGGTCTGTGAAGAAAGATTCATCACTTGAGAGAGCAGCAATAGTAGCAGTAAAGTCAACAGCATGTGACAGAGAAGGTGTATTGAAGTGATGATTTAGCAAGTTCAGACTATAAAATGGATTATTTGAATTAAAAAAAAATAAAAATAAAAAAAAAAGCTCACAAGTGGTTTGCATTTCATGGCTGTGCAGGATCATGCAAGGAATGGAATAAAAATTCCTAGGTCAAAATCTGTAGAAGGGAAATGTGGCCTCAGCTCTGCTTTTCCCCTCAGAAATAAGGAGCAATCACCACGGGCCAGGAACAGAGAGGTGCTGGCCAGTCTGTCAGCTCTTCTTACACTGGGCAGAGAGAGCAGGGTAGGATGTTAAGATGGGTCACCCTCTGTGGACACAGAGCATTCGTTCTCTTGTAGTTCTTGTGCAGACACATACCAGCACAGAGATACTGTCCAAGCTCTAAATAACTGCAGACAATTCCGGGAATAAGATGCTGTTTGTCCAACCACAGACAGACCTTTTTAAACTATATTGACAGTTTCGTGCACATTGGCATTACAAAAGACAAAAAAGAAAGAGAAAAATCTTGCACCTTTCTCTTTGATAACTATAAATCATGGCAGAGTCTCTAGCCATCCTAACAAAACACTGGCAGCTCCCCTTCAAGCCTTGTAGAATCTGTATCTTAACACAACTGGACTTACTGCTGCTGGCTATCAGTATGTTGGAAGTGGTTCATAACAATATATTGAGATAGCACAAGACTCTTGTTCTACCAGACTAGCAGCAAATACATAGAATATTTTCTGGACTTTGACATTATCAGTATATATGTATTCTGTCAGAAATTGCTGGGACTTCATTGTGTTTTTTAGTAACCTAAAGGAGGAAAAGAATCTTGAAAATACCTGGAAGCAATACCAAACAGAAAGGTCTCAATCTGCTCTGTCTACAATTGTCAGAATGGTTTCCTTAGTCCTGAACAGCAAACTGCAATCCAACATTGCACTGCAGAATGTCTATAGGATGTTCCCTGGAAAAACTGCTGACAATTAGTCCACCTGCAATTAAAAGTTAAAAGGGATGTTCTCCTCTGTTAACAGTTTTACTTGCTGATATTTCCTTTCTCGCTTATATATATATATATAACTGGTACAGAGTATTACAGAAAAAACTTTCCAAAGAAATAATTGTGTTTTTATTCTTTCCTCTGATGCTGTTCTAGCTGTGCTTAGTGAAATATTACTGCACTCTGTTAATTATAAATGACGGTATTTTCCATGTCACATGTGATTTCACGTGTAGCCTAGGTCTCTCATTATGCAATTGTTCTTCATTATGAATGTCTATAAAACAGATACAGGGCCTGTGCTTCCTGCTCGGGATGTCCTTCATGTTACAAACTCCAGGGAGTCAGTTAAATCAAATTCCAATCTACCAATACACTTATCTATGAAAAGCACTACAGAAGCTGCAGCTTGCAGCAGAAAAATCAATGGAGCATGCGTTCAAATGTTTACTGTCAAGCACACGGTATTATAATACGCAGAATTGTGGTTGTATTTACTAGAGACAGACAAGGACTTTGGCATGCATGATAAATAATTCCTTTGGCACAAAGGAAATAACTGCTAGTCACAATGAATATACAGTCATTTCATACTCCTTGCTCCAGGATAAGACAATATGCTTATGGATAGATGGTCAACGAGCCAGCAACAAAAACTGATTGGAAGAGAGGTGCTTTTATGGTAGGAGTTACTGGGCTGTACCCAGAGGCTGGCAGCAGTGGGGTATAGCAGGACCTATTTTGGGATGTGTCCTGTTTAACTTGTTAGTTGATGGCATGGGCAGAGTGAATGAGAGCCACCATGAGGTTTTCAGACGATGACAAACTAGGGTACCAGTCGATATGTGCAAGAGCAGGGCTGCCATCCACAGTACAGGGGGAAGAATGAGCTAAAGAGGATCCATAGCCCAGAGCACTAGCAGGGATTATACATTCTGCTCAGTACTTTTCATACCATAGCTGGATCCTACATCCAGTTTTGAGCCCTGCAAGTCAGGATAGACATAGACAAAAAAGGGGAAGTTAACAGGAGGCCCATGAGAGAGTGGGGCTGGAGCACTGACTCTGCAAGATGAGTCTGGGGACAGGGCTACTTCAGCCTGGAGCAGAGATGGCTTTAGGACACCAGAAAACACCTTGGTTGCTACAGGGAGAGGATTGAGGAACTACTGTCAGGTTGTTCATTCCTAACACAGTCTGTGCTATTGTGTAATAATATGCTGTGGACCAGCCTATGTTATATGTAATGCCATGCCCTTACTTTCCACCAGAACAGGCTTCTACTTCATAACCTTTAGTGTGCTTGGTAACATCCTCTGATATAAGGTCACAATGGTACCACTGGGTTACAGAAAGCCTCAGGAACTGTGACCCAGGCCATCCCAACCCCATGTCTGACACCTGAGGGTAGGTTGGTCAAATGTTTTGAAGCCTGTATGTCCATCGTGAAATCACCTTGGAGAAGGATCAAATAAACACCCACCACAAGCTCAATTCCCTTCTTCAGTGGGATGGGAGAGCTTACAGATCAAAGTGAAGACAAGAGAGTGTGGAACTGACTAGACATGGGAAAAAATATTTCTTGTCAGATAAATTAGAATTGAGTGGTGAGAAACAAAGACAAGGGTTAAAACAAGTTTGCTAATCTCTTTCTCAAGGAAAATTTGGATTTTGTTTTCTCTGTCATATGCACAGTATGTCTAAATTGTTCTGTATCTTCCAGGAAGGTATCTACTATTGATTAAAAAATATAAGGGGATTATGGTATTTGTTATCTTATAACACCAATTTATACTAAGTTTTTCTTAAACTTAATGAGGTGAAGGCTTGTTTTTCTTTAGTCATACATTGTGGAATAGACAACCATGCACGAAACTGTATGAACAAACAGTCTTAATAGTACACAGTCTTAATGATCCAGGTCTTAGGTAAAACTAAGATGGTTGATCACATGAAACTATCTGGTGATAGAAATAAAAAATATCAATGGACTCCAGAGAAAAGAACAGCTTAATGGCAGGTATGAGGCTGTTACTGTAAAGTGATTAGTGGCAACTGAGATGTGGAACAGGCACGTTACTCATGAGCAATCAAGCTATTACTAAGCCATGAATGTGACCACTTCTATCATTACAATTACATTACAATTATCTGTTCTGCATGCATTGTTTGGATTTCTTTTTACCTCAAAACCCCTGCAGAAATCAGAAATGCAGCACACCAACTCTCTGACTCACTCAGTCCCTGTGGCCAGGACTGGTGTGCTTTGGGTTCCTCTGTCTCCCCACATTCTCTCTCTGAGCTCCTATGTGGGGTGTGCAGGTAAGCTATATCATATAACCTAACATGTTCACAGGAGGCCAGAGTGTTATATATGTGAAGACACGAGAAGACAAAAAAAGTGACATAATGTAAAAGATGGAAAAAATAAATGTTTCATTTGTTGTTGCTGTTTGTTCAGTTTTTTCTGTTATGAATGGAAAAGTGTTTCAAGATCAGGAGAGAGTTTAAAATAAATTAACAAGTGACACTAAGCACAGGTCACTGGTAGGTTTACTTCATTAGTCTACATTTGAAAGACCTGGCTGCAGGTGGGATTTTGTTTTGTGACACTCAGCAGACTGGGGGGAAAAAAAGGACAATCAAAAGAAAATTCTGTAGTTGTTCAGCTAGTTGCGTCTTTTGTTTTCAGCTGTAGGAAACTTATACAACATTAAGAACAGAAAGGACAAAATAAGACTTTGAGATATAGTTCAGAAATACACTTATTTTGAGAAAAAAGAATTTAAAACAAATTCACATGAAAACGTGTAAATGAAATGTCATTGACATTGACCTAAACAAAATGTTGGTTAATGCAATATGCTAAGAGCTATTATTCCACACACATAATTTTATAAAATGTAAATTGTTAAAGTAACATTTTCTGGCAGTAACTAAAAATATACATACAGATGCTTTGGAAACTTCAAAACCTTGCTTTTTCTTATCTCTCTTCTATCTTGTTTGTTTGGTTTTCTAAGTTAAGGATGAGACCATCACATTCAGGAACAAGGAATTTAACCAGTACTATGGAAAAGAGAAAAACTGCTGATGTTTACAGAAGTGGAGAAAACATTAAAAAAAACCTTTTCCATTAACTTTAACAAATTTTTGCATTAGAATCATAGATTGAATTATGGCAATGGATTTGTAACAAAAGTGGGAGAACAGATAGAAACAGCTATTTCTAACTAATTCTATAAAGAGAAAAGGAGAAAAAAATATAAATAAGAATACAAATTTAAGCTGAGAATAAAGATAAGATAATCACTGGTGAATTAATACCTCATTCTGCAGAGAATATGAGTAAATTTTACTCATACAGAGAAGTCTCCACTTTTGAGCTCTGCTGTGCTGCAGGCATAAAGCTTTACCAGAGAGCTTTGTAAGAGGCAAAAAGATTATAGGTTGTCATTGTGATTTATACAGGATTATGATCTCAGGCCACTCATGACTACATCACAAAAGAAAGACCTTCATCAAAAGCACAGTTCTGGCTAGGATTTTGTCCAAATACAGGCTAAATAATCCTTTCTCTACAGCTTCATTCCTAGTCAATAACTTGAATTCTCAAGTGAGATGAACAAGAAGTAGTCATATTTTTCACAGAATGTTGTGTCCCTTTCCAGCATTGCTAGCAGTTGATTGGTTTGAAACACAACAAAAAATTTCAGGTGATCAATGTGTAGCAATTCACACTGGGGAGACAATGTGGTCTCCTTGGTCCCTTGTGTGAATACTCTGTCACAATCATCATCTTCTTAATCACTACACCTTCTGGTCTGTGCCAATGTTTCTCAGTGTCCTGGGAATACGTAGCAAAAGACTGAAAAGTCCAGACTGCAGATGTGCACTGTCAATACCTCAGGACACTCAAAGCTAGAATACAGAGAAATGGGAAAGAGGTTTGAAAACCACAGTAGGAAAAGAAAAGATGACAGTGTTGCAGAATCTCAAACGGAGATTGGTAACAGAGAAAAAGAAGGGATTTATTTTCTCTGTTGAGGTAATAAAAATAGGGCAGATAGGATGGGAGCAAATATTACTGAAGATAAAATCTGAGGCAAAAATAATATCCTCTAGTTTTGAAACATCTGGATCAACAGATCCATCTTCCAACATATGAACTAGCAAAGTGCTAGGTAAAAGTACTTATTTATACACACATTTTCATTATATCTGTTGTTCAGAGGTGCAGGTTTTAAAGGCTAACTTTCCAAAGAGACGTCTGAATTCTAGGAACATGATGGGTTGAGGGGTTTTTTTTCCCTTTGTGATCATCAAAACCAGTTTTCAAAGGCTTTGTAACAAAACTCTCAAAAAAAACTCCACAATATATGCTGCTAAGAGAGCTTTCTGTACTCACCCAAGCAGGACCAAACAATATTACATTAGTAAATATTTTCAAGTTGCTGGGACTGGGAACTAATGACCTGAAACCTGGAATTAGCTTCTGATATTATTTCACATCATTCACATTACATAGCTCTTGGCTGTATTATTCCTCTAATAATGCTAAGATGTGCTAACATGTAGCCTGCCATGGGTGTTTGAAAGTCATTTTTTCAGCCTCATCCAAAGAGAAGCTGTCCAGCCCAGGAGGGGACAGGTGAGAACACAATTACCATGCCTAGTATTTGGATGGCTGCAGAGGGGCAGGATGCCAAATAGGTAGACCAGCAGAGACTGACGTGGCATCCATGAAGGAGTCCCTGCACCAGCACAAGAGGGGAAAAGAGACAAGGCAGCTTTTCTTAATCTTGTGCAATGGGAATGAGCTCAGAAAGCCAAAACATTTTTTGCAAGGCTCTCGAAAAAGGCTCTGTCTGATTCACAACAGACGGGATCTGTTTGTCTGAAATCTAGACTCATGGCAGCCAACATTGCCTCATTGCTCTCTGCACCACATGGAGAGACAATTTCCACCCAAGATCCTCCATGTGCATTGTCATCTGTCTCCTCTAAACCTATATGATAGCGATGAACAAATGAAAGCAGATGAAATAGAAATAAGACATAAAACACCACCACCACCCCCCTCCCCAAAAACGTGTGGTTGTGAGCCAATCGGCTCACGACACATGTAAAGCTTTTTTAAAGGCATAAATACAGTAACCAAACAGGAGCCTTACTCAAAGATGTGTAATCTCCTTCAGTGAGTTGACTATGGCAAATCACTAAGTCCTAATCTTACCTGTAGGTGCCATTGATCCTCCAGATCTCACTCTTGCTGTGCCATACCCAGAAAGAAAACTAGACTGGCTTACATACAATTGAAGCATTCAGGATAAATATTATTGAAAAAGACTCTTTAGCCTCTGTTATTCTGGGGTTCAGACAAGATTATCATAACACTTATTTCTGGTCTCAGATCCCCGGAATCAATGCCAAAATACACCTATATAAGGTCCTTTAGAAGTGTAGCTGTTGCAATACACAGTTCATCAGTTGTAGCTCTCTGACTATTTTTTCTGGATATCCTCCTGTTGGACACAGCAAACCTTGTAGCCAGCACTGTCTTTCTACCTTCTACCTGGAGTGCCCGTAGTAAACCTCCATGTGAGGAAGATAAATTAATGAAATTACCATGAATCAGACACAGTTCTGTGCATCTGAACTTCTGTTTGTACTGTCCATACATTTAAACTACATTCTTAAAAAACCTATTTTTTTTTTTTTTTGGGGGGGGGAGGAGGAAGCACTAGTAACTTCATTGTACTTAATGCAGACATATTTCCTAAGGCAGAGAGAGAGGGAAGGTATGGGAGGATTTCTTTGTCACTTGAGCATTTAAAAAACACACATAAGCAAAATGTCTACAGGCAACCTTAAAAAGAAGACAAATGCTGCAAGCTACTGTCCCACCAAATCCATATTGACTTCATTCTACAGGTAGGAATAGCAACTGGCAAGTATAGTTTCAGAGATAAAGTGTGTTTACAAGAAAAACCAGCACTGTTCACCAGATAGTTGTAATTTCATTACAGAACCTTGAAATCTCACCCTGCAAGGTACCACTTGCAGCCGCAACAATCAGCTTAGAAGTTCTGGCTACTCAGGGTGCAGAAAGATCAGGATGTGACAGCAACCAC
>NW_009951917.1:340305-345732 GCF_000747805.2 Chaetura pelagica | reverse complement strand
TGTGGCCAAATTCCAAAAGCTGCAGAAATAAAATATCTTCTAAAATTTGAGGCAAATCAAAGACATATAGGAACAAATGGTTACCTGCACTGGTCATAAATTGAAAAAGACACTGATGATCTTACTCTGTGTCTAAGACTGCTGACACATAGCAGAAGTTCTGCTCTACCTACCTGCCTGCAGATCATGGCATGCTTCCCCTCCTGAGGCAGGTATCACTGACAGTGACCAGCTCCTGTTTCACACAAGTCCCAGTAGCAGGGCAGGGTGAGTGGGGGATGTGCCCACATCAATCTGTGATCCTTTGGTGCACAAGGCTACCCAGGGATGGTGCAATGTCCCTGCACCCCTTGCTCCGTCTAAATTAGACCTCACATGGTGCCTCTCACAATACACATCCCGGTATGTTTGTAGTGTTTTATGTCACTATGACGTGTGTGGCAAATATTTGCTACTGATCTATGGACATACCAAGGAGCAGAAGCACAATGGCTGGTCCAGTGCAAAATGCAAGGTTTTTTTTACTTAATTTTCTTTATGCTTTTTAAAGGAAAGCTGCCTCTGAGTAGCAGTGTACTCTTGAATTCACAACTGGAGACCTGAAAATAAGCTACTGGGTGAATGACTGGACAGATGGACTGATGGATGCACAGGTGTATTGATAGAATGTTTTTCCTGTTCCTAACAGCATTTTCCCAGCCCATTTGAGTCCTGTAAAAGCACAATATATCATCTAAAAAAATCTCTGCCAAAATGCAGAGGGAAAGAACATAAACCATGGGAAACATTATTCTGCATTTTAAAATACAGTTCTGTTAACTGGTGCTGTTCCATCAATTTCTTCATATCAGCTGAAAATCTGGGGTTTTAAAGTGAAAAAAATAGTGAGAGGTTTAAAAATAAAACCCAACACACTGAACATCTGTAAATACATATATGTAAATGTAGACAGGCACACCATAAACTATCGGTAAGCCAGAAAACTGTTGCCAAGCTTTCTGAATTTACAGAAGTAAAAAAGAAGACTCTCGGGTAATATTTTTGCTTATGGATGCAGCAGTCACAGTGTTGCTCTGGTAGCTAATATTTATTTTAATAAATACTCTGTGTTTGAATTAAGATGTGCATAACCCCTGAATTATCTAATCTATGATCAACCCTGTTCCAGGTTTTTCATGTTCCAGGTCCAAGAATTTAAAGGTAAGTAGCAAATTTGGATACAGACTTGATACTTTGATAATCTTCATGGAGGAAATTCTGGGTGTTCAAGATGATGTGGTCATGTTTTCCCTCTGAAAAGGAAGTGAAAGTTGAATGAGCTCCAAGGCAAAAAGACATGAGATATTGAGAGGAGCTTTTCAGGCTTGTGAAGGAAGGAACAGGGCCATATTTACACACCACGCTATGAAAAAGCAAAAAACACAAACCTCACACCTTGATGCTCACAACAGACAAGGCTGCTTGATTTAGGAATAGGTGCCAGCAGTAATGACAGAAACGTGAAGGAACATCCCTAACTGTCAGCAAAGAAGGAGATATATGTCTAGACTTAGGGGACAATCTGTCCCTGACAGGACTAGCTTTCTGCTGCAGGTTTATTTGTCATGGTCAGGGTTTCAGAAGAGAACAGTGTCTGAATGGTGTCCATGACATTTTGGCTCTGCTTTAAGTCAGAGACCAAAATGCTACAAGACTCAAAACATTAACCTTCAACCTATAAACCATCTATAAAACATTTATAAAATGCAAGTCTTAAAAATTCTCAAATTGTTGGACAACCTTTAGTATTTTGAATGCCATGTGTAAGTGACACTAATAAAAGTGTCCTGGAACACACCTGATGGAAGGAATATGTCATAGGGTTACTGCCAACAAAAATAATGCAGTTTCCACCAGATCTGATTGTCTCTAAAATAGACAAAGTATAACCAAGCTGTCATTTTTTATTTTTTTTTTCCTGAAATGTAAAAATTGAAACTAATCAGCAGTTTTGTTTCTAGAGAACATGCTTGGTATTTCAAATATTCATTAGTTTTGAATCAATAGTGGTTAGCATTTTGATCAATGTTTGAAATAGTTTTGCTGAAATCGTTCTTTCTGCTGCATTCATTAGTATCACTGTTTGGCTGGTTAAGGGTTGTTTCTGTTAGTGCTTTTGCTTCAGTCCTGTGAATTTGCTGTAAAGGCACCTGTGATATCTTACTGTAATTTAGTTAACTATTGTCCTTTTTTATTTCTAAGTCTGGGTTTCCATGTATTTATCAGCCTCATTATCAGAAAAATAATGGATATCCACTTACAACTAACCAAGTAGAAACAAAAACCATTATTAACCATACTTTTTAATTGCAGTACAGCAAGTAAAGATTAACAGTAAAATATGAGTCAAGTCATAAGATAAGCTGCACTGCACATCCTATCTATTTTACTGTAAACATTTGATTATAAGCAGCCCCTCCATTAAAATAATGGCACTACAGCTTGCAAACTCATCCTCTTGAGAATTTGAAGGCATATTGTATTTTATAATTGAGAATTAAGGTTTGATCACTACATGATCACTACATATGTTTTCCACAACATTTTTTTTTATTATTCTTTTTCCATCTGAGAATCAGTGACCATGTTTGGGAGATTAATAAAATGTCCAAAAAACCCAGAGGTCATTAAAATTTAGAAAAAATATTGTTCTCTTCTACACAGATGTATTTTTCACTATCAGTAAAAAGGGATATATAATGCTCTGCTTTTTACCAGAAAAACATTGAAAAAAGTAAATTTCACTAGTTAACCTCAAGAAAGCAGGATAATGAAAATTGCTGACAGCCACCAAGGCCAGAACTGGATGGAGAGTGCAGGGCAGACATTGCCATACCTTCCTGGGGCAGAACTGCAGTAGTAAGGGATAGCTGTCTTATAGTGGAAACTGGTGTGTAAATTTAATAACTGGTAGAACTGCTAACCACACAATAATCCTAGTGGGCTCCTAGCCCAAAACAGAAGTCCACAAATGCCCTGAACAGTAACACAGGAAGACAAATACACAATATTCAAAACTAGTATATTTTAATCAAAAAGAGAGAAAGCAAAAACTCATGCAGAAGCATATTTTTCTGAGATTTTTTTATAAACATGACAGGAGTAATTTATTATTTCCTTGTTTTTTTTCAGTAGTCAGAGCTGAATAATTCTCACTTGAATTTCCTCTTAAGTTTCAGCAAGTCATTGTCAAATATTCTCTGTGCATGAAATTCAGATTATTTCAGAGCTACAATCCATACTCAGCTTGAAATATTTTCTTCTTCTAAATCACATGGACTTAAGCTTAAGAACATCTACAATAGCCCCATATCAATAGAGGAAAAGTGCCATGACTTGTTCATCCCGACTGATGTCTCACAGACATCCTTTGATCATGCAGGTTCCATGAGACAGGGACCTTGGGCTGGGAGTTAAACCAGACCAAGGGACAGTGCCAAGAAATTTGAAAAAAACATTGCACCAAAAATGACAGACTGAGGCTCAGAAATTAAGGGAATTGTCTAGTCTCTTCTCCTACATCCTCAAGATTAATGTGAAAGAATACATTAATCAGTTTGTGACAAAACTCTAAAATTATTATAAAAAATATTAAAAATGAAAATAGATGAAGAATACTAGAAGTAAAAATATTTAATAATACTTTAGTAATACTTTAATAAAGAAAATGTATTCAAAGTAGGTTTATATCTAAATGATTCGGTCTAATTATATAGCTGATGCAGCCGTCACATACCTATAAAATATTATATCCAGCTCTGGAGCCCCCAACAAAAGAAGGACATGGAACTGTTGGAGCAAGTTTAGAAGAAGCCACAAAAATGATCAGAGTGCTGGAGCACCTCTGATATGGAGACAGGTTGAGACCATTGGGGTTCTTCAGCCTGAAGAGAAGGTTAAAGTGAGACCTCATAGCAGACTTCCAGTATCTGAAGGGGCTACAGGAAAGCTGGGGAGAGGCTTTTTACAAGACCCTGTAGTAAGAAGACAAGGGCTAATGTATTAAAACTGAAACAGGGGAGACTGAGACTAGATATTAAGAAGAAATTCTTCACTGTAAGGGTGGTGAGACAAGGATACAGGTCACCCAGGGCAGTTATGGGTCCCCCCTCCCTAGAAGTGTTCAAGGCCAGACTGGATGGTGCTTGAAGCAACCTGGTCTCATGGGAGGTGTCCCTGTCAATGGCAGAATGGTTGGAACTAGAGGATCTTCAAGGTCCCTTCCAACCCAAACTTTTCTACGATTCTGTGAAAAGTGATACATCATTGAATAGGTATTTTACTAGGGGTAGAAAATATTTTCAGCAAAAATCTTTTAGAAAATCCTTGTGAAGTTTGTCCATTTAGTTCATAGAGAATAAAACCCAAAAATGTCAAAAGAATTAAAAAGTCAATCTAATTTTTTATTTTTATTTTCCAAGTCATACCACTCTTATTTTAACACTTCTGTAATTTTTTTTCCTGTATTTTCCTTTAGGTGGAATAGTCAAGAAAAAAAAAAGGGAAGTAAAGAGAGTTAGATAATAATAACAATAACAATAATAATTACAACAACAACAACAACAATAATAATAATAATAATAATAGGATAAATGTAATAGGGTGAATGAAATAGGTTAATATAGATTTTGCCAGACTCCCACAGCCAGTCCAGGAAGATCTGCTATGAGTTGATAATGCTATTATGCCACAAGTGCATGAAGGGTAGTTTTGGAGCAAAAAGCATGCAGGTTTTTCTTGACACCTGTTCTTCACTCTGTTGTAAAGTTGCAGTGGTTAATAGTCCTGCTTGTGACAATTTTGGCATCCAGACACACAGATCAACTGTGTTACTCTGCAGAGAAGAGCTGTGCATGGCCAGAAGCATAAATCCAAAGGTAGACGCTGTTGGCACAAAAAAACACAACAGTCTTCATTTAGCAGATAAGGCTGGGCAACAGAAAGAGTTCATTGCTCATATTGCCCTGGAGTATAACCAGCATAGGAATCCAAAAATTGTTGTCTGTGAAGAAAATATAAAGTTTGGTTAAAGCTGCCATAGCTATCATTCATTTCTTATGGCTGCCAAGAATCCATTACTGCTTAAGTTACTGATAAACATCCCTATCTTTGCCTTCATTTTAGGAAAGACAGCACAGCTAACTGCAGAGTGTGGTTTAACCAACTGGAATTTTATTATGTACTTTCACCTAAACAGCAGCAGCATGGAGTAAGAAAAGAAGCACAACACCCACACATACACAAAAACCCCTGTGAAGGACCAGGTATTTCCTTACACGAACATGAAATGTCCTTTGAGTCAGCCGACAAAACTGACTTAAAACGGTGTCTCCACACAGCGCTGAACCCCCTCTGTGTGTATGGGGGGGGGAGCAGCTGCTGCAGGGG
>NW_009951917.1:331306-340172 GCF_000747805.2 Chaetura pelagica | reverse complement strand
CCCGTCCCCGCTGCTGGGAGCTGCCCTGCTGCCTGCCGTTCCTGCTGGGAGCCGCCCGCTGCTGCCAAAAGTCCCAGCGCCGCTGCAACCGCCGCGTTTCCAGCGTCTGCACACCTACGGTCCCGGAGCCGCGCACCGACTGTCGCCGCTTCTCTGGGGGGGGGGCGACCTGCGCTTGGAGTGCCCGCAGCCTCTTTGCTACCCAGCTCATCCTACCTGCACTGCCGTGGTGAGACAATTCCGGCTACCCCAGCTTATAGGGGAAAATATAATCCAGCCATTCGGGCATACCCCTCCCCTCTGCTTCCCTCACGTGAATAAGATGTGTAACTAAGGTGTACCCATATATGTTTAATGTGTTATAACCACTCCTTTTGAACCTCCTGCCCCAAATTGCTTTGTTTTCCCCACAATAAACCTTGCTGTTGTTAGAAATTTAGTAAGCACTGAGCGAGTTATTCACTCAAAAAAGTCGGGACATAAGTTCCTGTATCCTCTGTGTGAGGCGATACCCACGTGTGGATCTCTCAGCAAATCCTGATAAGTTAATACACTCCAATAAGGAGATATAATAGGTCACGGATCGTGACAACCCCAAAAAAAACCTTTGGGGAAAATATTTTCTCTGAATATTTTAAAGGGTGAGGTCACACCTTTTTGGTTTCTGCAGAAAATAGGAAGCTAAACTGTGTGCAAACAAGAAAGTGCTGACACATGGGATATCTCTCTGACTTCTCTGAGGACATGAGTAGTGTGATATCCACAGTGAAGTCCACTCATCCTCAAGTCCAGTCACCCTCAAGACCTAGTCCATTTGAACGAAATAGAGTGATTTCTCATTTAAAATGAAAAATATCCCAAGAAGATCTGTGGTTCAAAGGGTTACCCTACTAAAGTAATTAATTTCTACCAAAACTCAGGCCTGCTTATTATAGTAAACTACTGAGATACAGGAAATTGTTGCTGAAGGTATCCCATGGGTACACATGTACCATTGCCTTTCCCAAAACCTCTTGGGTGTACCAGTTGATAAGTAAAACATGATGATTTTGAAGATAAAATTTTTGTTTTGTAAAGGTAAAGATATAATATCCCTCTTATTCCCAGAGGATCAAAACCATAAAAATAAAAATTAAAATTAAAAATAAATAGATTAACATATTTGGATCTTTTCTGCATTTTTGTTGTTACTTGTTTGTGACAGCTTTTTTTGCTGTTTAAAATGACTTTTTTTTTTCTTTTAGAATAAAAATTACACTTTCATGACAGCTTTTATCATAATGTATCTCAGACCAATCATACACAATCTTTTGCAACAGTTCTGGTAGTGAAGAACAAGTAAAACTATTCTCACAGGGCAGATAAGAATTTCCCCAGCATGAGTTCGTGCCTAAACCAGGAACATACTCAGAAGCTGTTGATGTCTGAAACAGCTGTAACTCTAAATGGAGCCTCATTTTCCCCCCAAGCTCATTAGAAAATGTTATAGGCTTGTTGTGCCTGTAACACAAAGCCTGGGCAGATACAAGTAAGGATTTTTTGAGATATAAAACTCCAAAAGAAAATGAAGTCTCTTAATCTCATTAACTCAGGAAAACATACAGCTTGCCCTGGAAAAGTAAGGGAAGGCCAGAGGACAAAGGTAACAAAGGAGAGGCTTGGCACTGCATGGTCATTTTTGAAAGACTAGTTAAGCAAAATGTTTAGATGTACACATATCCCAGGAAAGTGTAGAGGTTTATGGCATGTCATATGTTTATATAACCTTTTATCCTGAAGGGTTGCAGGGTATTTATTTCAGCTCCAGACTTGATTCCAGCAGCACCTTGCATTGAGGAATGTAGCCTGACAGGCTGAAGCTCTCTGTCTGGTACAGAGCACTGCTGCAGCCTCTCTGCCCAGCAACACGAGTCAGGGTGCATACATCAACCCAGTCATCTGCACTCTGTCTCTGCTACTTCTGCATAGGACATGGAGGCCAGGTCAAGGTTTGGTTAGAAATATTCCAAGCCATCTGAAATATTACCCATAACAACTCCGAGAGATCACCTCTCCCTGCACATTCATGGCCTCCCAAAAGAGCTTAATTTTCTGCTGCTGTAAAGATGTGCCAGTCAGAAGAAGGATGTAGCGTTGAAGTGGAGGAAGATGAAAATGACATGTTAGAAGTTTTTGCCTTAAGTGTTAAAACAAGTTGTTTACCACAGGACTCTGATCTGATCAGGACCATACAATCTGCTGCCCCATAGGGACAGAAAAGATGTGTGGGGAGGCTGAGAGGATTCATACCATCACTGCTCCCACCAGACAAGAGCATCCTAGTTCCTGCAGCTCCACAGGAGGGAGGAAAAGGCGTGGAATAAAGACAAGTACTTCATCAAATTTCATAGATTGGAAATGCAACCCTGTAATAATGAAAGTCCATGTTTTATTACTGTTAAATTAACCTTCTTTAATGTCTCATAGCATGATTTATTATCATGAAAGTCATGGACATGCTTCAAGTCAGACTACCTTTTCATTTTCCCAACTGGTGTTTTTACAGAGGGTCTAGGCCAATTTTCAGAGGTCAGAATTGCTGCTGCTATTGTACAAACAAATAATTTCTTATTCAATTTTGTAGATTTCAATAATTCCAGTAGGTCAAGTATTTTTTCTTTTATTTGTTTTTTTTGTGTGTTTTTTTTTTTAACCAAATATAAACTTTTCTTTACAAAAGCATTTGACATCTAAGCCATGGGACATGCAGACAGCATAATCTTTCTATCCCTTTATACCTAAGTAAACAACAGATAGGCTCCTTATCACTACTTCCAGAAGAAGCTGAATTACTGTTGAAATTGCTTAGAGAAATAAGAATCTTCATAATTCGGCAAATTATTTTTAAGTGGGATGCTACATTTTATGGCAGACAGCCAAAATAGCAAGACTACAGCAGTTTTTATTCTACCATAATATTTAAATCATTACAGGGTAATCATCATTGTAATGGCTACTACAACTGACATAAACTAGAGCCTCACTGTGCTTGGAACACTAGAAATATGAAAATTACCATCCCGTCAGATCCTTTTTATCCTGCCTTTTTTAATGGATTAAATGGTATTAGGAATGAACAGTTTAATAAACTTTTATGTGTGAAAGAGAAAGACTCAAGAGTTGCTATTGCTTCTTATAGCACATTACTAGGCATTTGGAAGAAGCTCCCCAACTCACATGTACCTTTTCCTCAGAGAGGTTGGTTTGTAACTACTGTGTTCAATATTCAGTGTCCCCTTTTGTGTTTCCTCAACACTGAAGTTGATTTCTACCACTATATTTACACATTTGACAGCAGACAGAAGAAAGATTCATGACAAGAATAATGGGGTTTTTTATTATTATTATTTCTATTACTACTAATACTGCTTTGCTGCTACTATTATTGTTGAACGGAGATATCAGATAGAAACCAGCCAGGCTACACCAGGAACAGGTGACAGGGCTGCTCTTACTTGCAACACCTGCACAGATACTCCACAGAGATGCACCTTTTTGAAACAGGCGAAATGAAAACTGAAGATGAAAAGTGATCATTTTGAAGTCAGACTTTTCCAGACTGTTAGGCTTATCCGCAACAGTTTCCAATGCTGTAGATGTGGTGTTCAAGAACTTGGTGTGCACATCCATTTAGCCCTTCCACAATTTTTTCTTTCCCTCTTCTTTGATGGTAACAAATTTGCACTTGTTTGTCTGTTGGAAAGAGTATGCTTGGGGCAGCAGAATTTTCCTGGCTCAAGTCCACTAAAATGAAAAATGTGTCCGACCTGACTCCAACAAGCAAGGAGTCTAACACTTGAATTCTATATTTTGGTCACTATAAGGCCCCCAAAAGCACAGCTATCTGCTTGTATGTCCACATTTAGAAGCAGATTCACTTCCAGGTGTAATTTTTATTTAATCACTTTCTCTCTGCTTTTGTAGTTTTGCAAATAGAACAGCCACTCTGGTTGGCAGAAATTATATCTCTCTTGTGCACACAGGAAAATAAGTCATTTGAAAGGATGGGAAACATTAAAATCCTGAGAGGACTCCCTATCTCAATACACATATAGCTCCAGTAACTCATTAACCATATCTGCCTTTTGCCAATATTGTGTTTGCAGCTGAACGTGTTGTGTTTGTACTATATATACAAGTATAACAACACTTAAGGTCACTCCACAGGCAAATAATCCTAGCAAATTTCTCTGCTGTTGACAGAACTATGATAAAATTCATTTCATTATGAGATGGAGTGCTGTGTTTGTTGGCTGCATTATGTCTAACAGTAAGACATTTATTAAATACACTGTGTTTGATAAGGCTCGTTTGTACTACAAGGCAAAGTTTAAGATTTTCTAATTGCCCTTTTCCACTGAACCCACTTTAGTATCCTGTTGCAGTGTTTGTTCATTTTCTTAGTACTTCTTTTTAAAAAATAACAGCATTAAACTATCTCTGATATTGCTGTCCAAGACAAGATAATTTTGAGCTACAAACAGCAGACAGAGATGGATCTCTGAGGAGGAACAGCCCCTGTCCTGGTGTTTGCAGGCCATAGGATTTTGGTCCCTGTGTACAGATGTCAGATGCCTGAATAAAACCCACCAAATTCCAGGGTTCGAGTGAGAGAAAGGAGAACACTCTAAGTCCCCAAAACACCTAATTAACTAAAAAGTCAAAACAAAAATCAAAATTATGTCAAGAAAAAATCACTGGTGAATAAGATACTGCAGTAGGTCAGTGGCGGCAGATGAGCCAAGAACGGAAATTGTCTCCTCCATGTGATATACTTTCAGGTCTTAACTGCTTGCTGGAGTGAATTAATGTCAAGGAACTTAGTTTGCTATTTATATGAAATGAGTTTGTGTTCCCATTTATTGTGAAGAGTTTGTATTCTTAAATAAAAAGCATTTTATCATGTTCTTCATAAATAGCATAAATTTGGTCCCCTTTCTTTTTACTTCTGTAAGAATTGATGGTTTTCCCACAAAATAAATATTCTCCAAGAACTTTCCTCCACCATAAATTACTACTGTTAGCTTTGTCTACAGAAATAGAACTGGACAATTTGCTCAGGATGGGAAATGAAAAAGGGCATCTAGAACTGCTCACAGTTCACTGAAAGAAATAAATTACTAGTAACTTTATAAATATTATTCCACAGGACTATCTTCTTACTCACAGAATGTTATAGCTCCTTGTAAAAAAGGCCATTCCAAAAAACAACCTCAGCTTTTGTTTGCAACAGGAACAAAATGAAATGCAGTGATATTTATCAACATAGGACACCCCTTCTGTAAGAAAAAAAAACAAAACAAAAAACAACAAACCTACTACTGGGCAATCATTTTCTCAGTTTTCCCTTTCTAGAGCAAATGCAAGTAAAAACATTCTCCCCAGCCCTCTCCCAAATAAGAATCATAGTTACGGAGCTGCTTCACAGAATCATGTTTCTGCCTTCCCCAAACCTCTCAGCTCAGTCCTTGTGTAACACTATGATCATGCTTGACAGTTTAGGTACGAAGAAGAAAGGAAGAATAAAAATCTTTCACTCCCTAAGTGTTGTCAGTCTTCACCACCAGCAAAGGTCTGTCAGGCTTCCCCAGCAGAGCAAGGAAGTCATGCAGTTGCCGTAGCAGCTTTGCATCTTATATTTGCCTTTCCATGATAAATGGTACAGCCAAAAAAAACCACTCATGGCACTATCTGTCAGCATTGCTGGTTGTGCATCACAGAAGTTTTACTGGTTTTTCCTCTCTTCTTCTCTGTTCCTTCACACCAACACACACAGGCACAGAAACAGACGTGTGGTTGATGTGAGGACACTGTGGTGTTTCTGTTACAGTGAGTGTATTGGCTTTGTGTGGCAAGGTTCTGGAAACAGTGGGGCTGAAGGGGTGGCTTCTGTGGGAAGACATCAGGAGCTTGCCCCATGTCCATCAAAGCCAATGCCAGCAATCTCCAGGACAGACCTACCACTGGCCAAGGCCAAGGTAATCAGTGATGGTGGTAGCACCTCTGTGATAACCGACTGAAAGAAGAGTAAAAAAAAACCTCTGTGCAACATCTGTGAGAGAGGATTGAGAATATGTGAGAGAAACAACTCTGCAGACACCAAGATCAGTGAGGAAGGAGAGGAGGAGGTGTTCCATGTGCCATAGCAGAGGGTCCCCTGCAGTCCACGCAGAAGGCCATGGTGAGGGAGGTTGTCTCCCTGCAGCCCATGCAGGTAGGAGGTAGACATGCTCTGAAGGAAGATGCAACCCTTTAGAGAGCCAATACTGGAACAGGTTCCTGTCAGGAACTGAGGTCCATGGAGAGCAGCCCAGATGGAAGAAGGTTTCCTGGCAGAACATGTGACCCCATGGGGAACCCACACTGGAGCAGTTCCTGAAGAACTGCAGCACATGGAAACTACCCACGTTGGAGAAGTTAATGTACAACTGTCTCCCATGGGATTGAACCCCATGCTGGAGCAGGGGAAAAATGTGAGGAGAAAGGAGAAAATGTGTGATGAACTGACCAAACCCTTGCTCCCCATCCCCCTGTACTACCTGGGGAAGGAGGCAGAAAAATCAGGAGTGACTTTGAGCCCAAGAAAAAGGGAGGGGTGAGCGGAAGTGTTTTAAGATTGATCTTGTTTCTCATTATCCTACTCTGTTTGATTGGTAATAAATTCATTTTCCCAAGCTGTCTGTTTTGCCTCAACAATAATTGCTGAGTGTTCCCTCTGTCTCTACCTCAAACCACAAGCTTTTTATCACATTTTTCTCCCCTTGTCTTGTTCAGGAGTAGAAGTGATAGGGCACCTTGGTGGGCTATCTGGTGGTCAGCCAAGGTCAACCCACCACATATAGAATAACGTATAAAGCAAATAAACAGACAAGTTAGTTGTCACATAGGGAGAGTTCCTTTGCCAGGAGCAAAGGAACAGGGACATCACAGGATGGATTCTTGGTAAATACCAGAAGATCTTGGGAAAAACAATTAACCTTCTTTCTTAACCCTAATCCATCCCTCACTTCAGATCTTTTTGATACATTTTGGGGAAAACTATATCTTTCCTTTATGTTTATGCAGTATTCAACTCAATCAAGCTGATCCTTCAGCAGATATCTTGTCCACTGCTGGAATAAAAAAACCCTTATATCAGTTGCCTAAAAAGGTGTCTATCAATTAGACAACTCATGCAATGCCATGGGTAGTGCTCACTCTGCCAAGATTTCAGCTTTATAAAGATTAAATTCTAGTACAAGTTTATAGACTTTAAAAAGAATATGAAGCAAAGCAGAAAGAATAATAGAGGCAGGAATGAAAGAGAAACTTTTTAGTGCTCAATCAGTGGAAAAACTTTATGAGAGATCCCCCTCATTCATTGCCAGTGAAATCTTTAAGTTGGCTCAGCAGAAGAAATACAGACCCTTAGGCTTTTTCACCAGTATCAGGCCAGAGGGTAATACCCTTCTGGAATTTATAAAGCTAAATTTCCCTTGTATGTCACTTTACATAGTAATAAAGTATATTAAACTAGCGTATGACCTACATTATACTTCTTCTCTATTCAAGAAGATGAAAGAAATCACATAGAAACCTATTTCAGCAACTAAATTAAAAAGCTGAAGATTGGCAAAATCTCCATGTGCAGCTGGCAGTAGATATTAATGGTGAAGAGGTACTGCATGTCATCTGAATTCAACTCTATTATATCCTTATATCAACTCCGTGATATGCTTATATATCTAGATGAACCCATTTTGAAGAATGACAGACAGTTTCTGGAAAAAGGCTTCAGGCTTGCTGTTGTGACACATAAAAAATAACATACAATTGTTGAACATAATTATACAATCCCAGTTGTCTGGGTATTTTGTTTCGTTGATAAAAAATAAGCCCTCTATTTTCACTTTCCCTGAAAAGCAATTTTATTTGATTTGCTTATACGTTCATTGGAGCAAATACTCTTCTTTTTTCATAGGTGTTTTCTGAGTGACATCAGCATTACTATATTCACACACATATTTATGCAGGGGAACAGGTTTTCCTTGAATAACTGTGTGACTTATGAGACTATCACAAACTGAAGAGACTAATTCTGCTTGAGTTTTTTTTAATATTTGTTTCCAAAGACTGACCTTTGTATTTAACCTGTATTCAAGAAAACAAACAAACAAACAAACAAGCACTTCAGTACGAAGTATGTGGGTACAGCTTTTACAATAAATTTTATTTTTACATCTCATCATGCATAATGCATGGAGTGTCCTTTTCAAACTTTGTTCATAAAATCCACAGATACAGGACGCTTTAGAATTCATCATCCTTATTTAGGTTCTTAAATAAGGGAGCTGAAAAACAGTATATCAGCAATGAATTATCAGTCTCAGCAATGAAATCTTCAGTGCTGCAGCTCCAGGTGACAGCTGACAGTATAAGTTCACAAATGCAGGAAAACCTAGATACCGCAGATAATGTAGAAAATCGGGCTGTGTAGGAGTGGGAACTGAGAAAGGGAATCTATTTTGCTTTTAAAGTGAGATATGACAAATTTAAGTCTGACTTCTGCCATTCGCCAGTTTGTATAGTTCTTGTTTTCTTTATAATCCAACAAGCAATACTCAAATTGTGCTCAATTTACACAAGTAGGGAGAAGCAGCACAGGCTGAGAAGTTAAACCCCATACACACATTCACACAGTCTAAGCGGGGACTTCTTGTTTGATCACTGCAGAGACGCAGAAAGAGACTCCCAGGTAGAAGAAGCCTGGCCAGGAAGGGCCAGGTATTTTGGGGTATGATTGCCATGAGGACACTCATTTACAAGGGCGGACACCTACTTCCTGCTG
>NW_009951917.1:323501-331149 GCF_000747805.2 Chaetura pelagica | reverse complement strand
AAATATAAGCAAATTTTGTCTAAGAGCTGCAGGTTCTCCAGCCTTTACTGTCTCAAGCAAGATCCTAATAGACTTGTCATTTTGTGAGGAGTAAGGGCTGCATTGCAAAGAAGGAAAAGCAGTTACTCAAGTGAGCCTTAATATGGGAATGACTTCTTGCCTTTCCATAAAATTTTGTTCTTTTGGATTGTCTGTAGGGCAGCAGACACCTCCTTCCATTATTGGATGGGATCAGTAATTCCCCAGAAGTGACTGGTGACTACATGACACTCAGGTGATATTAAAAAAAGAAATAAAAATTATTCTGCTCCATATGGCTGAGAAGAACCCCATAATAACTTATCTCAGAACTGGATTTATGCTACCAAATGGTTTTAAAATGCAAGAGACTTTGTCCCTTTGAAATTGAGGCTTATCTACCTCCTATTCCTCAGTTTGCACAAGAGGATATTCCAGCAAAACCTTTCTTTCTCTCTAAGGACACAGATGGGCCCCAAGGAAACCAGTCTGGTCATGAGGCAGTAAATCCTGCAGCACCTTTAAAAGTCCAAGATGTATAGTAAGGTTGTTCAGGTCAGAAGATGGAAATAATTAACATGTGAAACTTGGTTTATAAACTCTATTAAGGAGTAGTTTAGATTACATAAACAGCCTGGCAGAGGCTTTGTGCATACAGCATCTAAAATGTCCAGGAATAAAGCTAGAGCTTGTAGCTCGACTCAGCCACCAATATTTCAATGTGATGATGAAGTGTGAAGTAAAGATGGGAGGGGGAAGAGGAACAAGAGCAGAAAGAGGAAGATAAAGGAGGGGAAGGGGAAGGAAGAGAAGGAGGTGAAGAAAGGCAAGGAAAGACTGAGGCTGAAGCTGTTTCCACATTCAGTGTTATCCAGATTTGATCAATGCATCTGTCCATAGAATGCATTTGGTAGGTAAGTGCATGTAAGACACACCAGACATCTATCTTGGATAAAAGTATTATTAATAGCAAGGCTTCATGCAGCAAATGATCCATGTGGGCTAATCTCTTCAACCCCTGCAGCACTCCAGAAATGTCAGTAAAGCCTCCATAGGTGTGGGCGTGAGTCAGACCAGACAGCTGTATCTGAGTATGATGATTCTCTCCTGACCTGTTCTGGAGGCAAATGCCTATTTGAGAGTTTATGGTATAAAATGGGATTTGTTTCATAACCTTCTGACTATGCAAATTTGAGACAGGTACAGTTAGAAACCAGAAATAACATATGAGGCATTGTAGT
Source organism: Chaetura pelagica (assembly GCF_000747805.2). Lineage (NCBI taxonomy): Eukaryota > Metazoa > Chordata > Aves > Apodiformes > Apodidae > Chaetura > Chaetura pelagica. The sequence continues at coordinate 329,890 of NW_009951917.1, read as the reverse complement.
TTCAGCCTGAGGTGTGCAGATTTGCAGCATGGCAACAGTTTTAAGATGTATCAAGATGTAGTAGATAAGAGTCACATCTAGATCTCAGTCAACATTTTGATACAAGCCAAGAAATTTTTTTTATTTTTTCTAGGAATTCTCTCTTCTAATATCCAGTAACCATGATATTAGCAGAGTTACCAGCAGTTTCTTATTACATTCTCCAACTATGATGTTCTTCAGTGTCACTAAAATATTTCTCCTATTTCACAATTGAGTTGTGTCAGACAAAGCTGCTACTATTGTGAATTCTCTCATGGGCAATGTAAAGAAACCTTTCTTCCCAGGATAAATAATTCTCATGAAGATATACAGTGCTATGTAATGTGTGCTGTGCAAGCATTAGCAAGTGAAACATGCAATATCTGAACATGTTAAGACAATGCAAAAAAGTGGCCACTTGAAGAATTTCTTCAGCCAGTTAAAAAATACACAAAACAACTTAGAAAATGGATGGCAATTAATGCTGGTGATTTATACTTATTGACTGTAAAGTACACCCCAGAAAAGAATCTGCTGCTATAATGTACAGGTAAAATTGATAAGGAAACTTCATTACTTAGTCAGGCCCCTGACAGTCCCTGGAAGTGCTTATTTACATCATAGTTCTTTAAATGATACCAGGGATGCTATTGCTGTTGCTAGTTTGAAAAAAAAAAAAAAAAGAAAAAGAAAAAAAAAAGTGTCCAAAAGCATTGATTTGAAGTCCTCCATGGCCCACCCAATTGGAATTATTCCATAGTTTCAGGTCAAGATACTGTGCCATGAGAAAATTCACCTCAAAAAAAAAGAGAAAAAATATGGCAAAAAAGATGTGAGGATTGTCTGGGAACTTGATTAAATGTCCTAAATCACCACTGTCTAAGTACATCTTCAGAAAAAATTTGTTAAAAATTCAACATTTTCCATGAAAGATAGATTACACTTTCCTTTCTCTCTTCCTTCAACCTTGATGTGTAAATGGAGGGAGATGTCCTTATAATTGAGAATTTTTGCCCTTCAGCCCTCCTTTTTCCACTCTGAGTAACTGGTTATGTACTACCACTTCTTACCATAAATGAAGGCAAAATTGCCTTTGTGAACACAGCATTAGCAAGGTCTTCCCTCCTTCTGCCCCTGACTTCTCATAAACTGTCTGAACCATTCCCTTTTTGTCCAAACTCAGCCTAAGATTACTAAGGGTTTCAGGAATACAGGAGGGTGCAAATTGTGCACACTACCATAGGTAGGAAGATTGTGCAATGCTTCCTAAGGATCACTAAATTCTGGCTTTGCTAGTCTTCCTCTGGGTTATTGTTCTACTCATGGATGACCTTGTAGGACACTGTGCCTCCAGCTCACACAAGTTTCACTGTCAAGTTTGTGTTCTGTGTGGCTTGAATAGAGGAAAGTGAAAATTTAATTCAGTTTCTGGTGTAGCACTGGATTTGCCCTGTTACTTGCTTTGGGAAATAGAATCAAGGCCTTAAATTCCTAGCAAATGTTGACTAGCAAACAACACAGAGACTTGAGTATTGCCCAGATGCACATTAGTTCAAGGGAGAAGCCAGGAGCAAAACAATATTTTATTGTTGATGAGTGTCTGTATGTAATTGCCTTCACAATTAACTGGGATAAGACAAGATAATCAAACTTCAAAGGGTGGATATATGTTAATTTCAACAGCTTCCTGCTTCTCCAGAGTAAGGGTTAATGCCAACTCAAAAGCTAATGTTGCAAAGTATTCTTGGTAATGACATTGTCCAGGCTGCCCTTTCACAGTAAAGGGATCTTCACACTTCATGCTACTGACAAAAGGGAGCAGCATGCCTTCCACAAAATGTGTTGGCCAGTGCTTTGAAATGTTCCAACTTAAAACCAGCATCATTTTCCACTGCTCACACCAGCCTCTTTCCAACAGGACGTAATTTTGTGCAGGCAGCCTGACAGCTTAGTGACAGCAATGATTGCATCTGTGGAGGATAAAATACAGTTGAGTTATCAACCCACTGTCAGAAGATGCATTCACAGTCCATTATCTCTTCCAGCTGTCTCAGAGGGACATGAAGAAAACAGCAGGAAAAGTACTGAACCTGGCAGAGAAAGGGGAAGAAGGAAAGGTGGTAGCAGGTCCCTGAGCTCTTGGCAGCAATGAGAGCCACCTGGAACAGGACCTCCACTATGTCATGGAGATACAGTGATAAATCCAGCAGTCTGCGTGAGAGTGGAGCCATCCATTAATATGAGCATGCAAATCCTACCCACATCAGAGAGGTAATTGCCCTTCGATATTTTCAAGACCATGCACCTGATGACAATGAGGACACAACAGCTCTGGCTCCCCCCTGACATTGCTGGAGCTTTGCTGTAGTCACGTGTGTCACCTGAATTGTGTTTGAAGATACTTTCAGGGTCACACTGTAGCTGTGTGTCTTTTCCGGATTGTCACAAAATGTGTTAGGACTGACAACTTGTGAGTACAGTATTGGCTAACCTACCTGTGCTCTTGCTGAGAGAAGCGTATTTGTGTTATTGCAGTATCTTCCATACACTATTCAGATAATGAGTTATGCTTGTTTTGCATTTTGAATATACAATATTCCTACATAATGACATATGCATAAATACTAGCTTTAAGTCCTAATTTCCTCTTGGGAAAATGATATATAATCAATCAGAAATATTTAACAACAAGTCATATTAACTTCAGGCTTGATAGTATGGGTTGTTGAAAGTGGCTGGTGAATAATTGTAACTCTTAATAAATTCCATCCTTTCCTGTTCCAGTTTGTCCTTTATCAACCCTGTTGCATTGAAATAACTTTTTACAAGAGAGACTAAATTAAATTCCTTCACACAGATGAGAACTGTGTAATTCAGCTGATTAAAGGGGGAGTTTTCTGTTCTGTGAAAGACAATTTGAATTACCTGTTTGCAGTACATCCTGGAGGAGGCTTCCCAGTTAAAAATGAAAAAGAAAAAAAGAAAAAAGATCTCTTCAGAAAAAAATTGAAAGAGCTCTTTGGATTATCAAAAGTAGTTGCACCAATATTGATCTCCATAATTATACCTGCACTACAACCACTTAAGTGTCTTAATTTGGCCTTTGGTTTTGAGCTGCAGTTCTAAAATCTCAAAAATATTTTGCCATACTGTAAAAAATCAAGGACAACAGAAATATAAACATTTTGCAACAACTTTTTGGGTATGGAAGGGCTATCACATTTATTTTTCCTTAGCTGCTAGCCTGAGGTCTGCTTTGCAAATACATGTCTACATTGAACCTTATAGACTTCTCTAAAACCAACATAGGAGCAAACCTGGTATAAAATCCTCCAGTTCTCACATTGCTTTAGACAGACAGTATTTTACAGCTTTAAATTTACTGTACCTGCTATTTAACTCCCTCTGCATTACCAAAGCTCAGTGAAAGTGTAGTTAATACCTTGCTAACTGTGGTATCAGTTTACACGTGTCCTACTGCATCAAATGGAAGCAAATTGTTAATATTAACCATCACAATTAAATCCTTGGTTAGAGACCAAAAAGAAAATATCATGCAAAGAAGTAATTTTGTCTTAACTTTTTAAAAATGAGAATAAACTGCAGTCTGCTGCCAGGAGAGGTACTGCCCTTGTGAGTACAGAACTCCCTTGAAGGATGAACAGACCGTCATCACAGAGGTCACATCTGCAGAATGAAAACCTACTGTGCCATTAATTTGATGTAAACTAAATATAAGTGACACAGTTCTTCATCCTCAGCAAGGACTTGCCATTGCAAAGACATTATTAACATACAGAGCTCTTGTTTACAACTGTTGTTAAAATGTCAGTTAGACAAATCAGTTAACCAACCTTCTTTATCCTTCTTTGCCTTTTGCTGTTGCTGCTGAGATGCTGATGAGAACCGAAAAGACAGTTAGTTGTTTAGCATAAACAAAAAGAGAGTTTCTGACAGGTATAAACTTACTATTTTCTTTCATTTTCCAATTACAGTAGAGGTTTTTTTGTCCTGAATTTGTGTGTCAGCAGCTGCAGACATGCTTAGAATTTGTGTTTATCCATCATTATTATCATCCGAACAACACAGATTTTTACTGCTCTAAAAGCCAGAGGTTTTAGGCAGTGACATGACCTTCTGCAGGAACACAGAGCAAAAAGGAGAAAAGAATTTCTGGAAATCTGTAATAAACAGATTATTATATTATGCTTATATAGACAAGGAAACAAGCACATAAAACATATAGAACTGATGTAAAGCTTATCAGAAGTAAATACTTTATTCTGATAAAGTGAGGTTTGCAGTTCACAGAAAAAGAGATTTCTGGTGGGAGGAACACTAGTTTTAAATGTAGGATAAGTTTATTAATTATAATTTGTTCCCTCTTTCATAATACAAAGAAGATCTGAATTTGGCACCAGAACTGTAAGAACAGTATATGATGTGAACACCACAGAGTTTTCTCCACATGTAGGAAGTGCCCCTGCAGAGCTTTCCTTTGCCTTCAGTTGAAAGCAGAAGTCCTGTTCTGCTACTTAAAAAGTTTGTTCTATCAGTGTTGAAGAAAAAACAACAACAATGAAAACAAAAACACCAACACCTTGGGGAAAAAAAAAAAGACAAAACCAAACCATCTGAACATTCTATTAAGATAAAGTGTATCAGAGAAGGCAAACAATTTACCAAGGCAAGAGACCTTCACAGAATTTAAACTATTATTTCTCTCATGAAGTCCAACATATGCTGATTTAAACAAGTAGCAGCAGAGTAAGTCAGATTGTCTTTCTTTGCTCTGGCCTTTCATATATCACTAAGAAAAGGTTAGGCAGTTTTAGTGTCAGTAAGATTTTAAATTCTTCAGAAGTCAAAATTTAATTCATGTCAGGTTTCTAAACATTGCACCTTCCAGACTTTCAAAATCTTGTATTCTTTTGTATTTGCTTGGAGCACAGCTTATTCCTTGACAAGAACAAAAAGCTAAGTATGGGACTAATCCTTTCTTTGTCAGGCATTAGCATTTAACAGAAAAGGGGGAAAAAAGACCTTTGAATAAAGCTGTACTTAGAAAAATGCTAGCTGTTGCATCATATACTTATCAAGACAAAAAAGCTTCTATTGTAATTTTCTGTTTCATTAAGTGAGCATGAAGTACTGTTATTACGCCTGTGTTTTCAAGATTATATGAAAAACCACACTGCATGAATATTGTTATTTAGCCTCCTTAACAGTGCAACTTATGGTTTACCAATTCCATCAGGTTTGTGTGTGTCAGATCTCAAATAGCCTCTCCTTTGTAGCCTCAGTCATCCAAGACAAAAACAATGAACCCAATCCACTCCAAGAATTTCATGAATGCTCTGTGTCTTTCAGTCTTGTTTTTCTCATGCCTGAGAATAGTAAACCCTTTATCACCTATCAGTTCTGTCAAGCAAATGACTAGAACATGTCTTTGAAAACATAAGAAGGAGGCTTGTTCATGGCTTCCTCCCAGCTAGTGATACACAGGTGATTCTTACCCAAACTGTTCCTTTTGTTTCCTCCTTGCTTTTTGTATTTCTGGAATTAGCATAATGATTTCACAGACACTTGGAAGAGGACACATTATTCTAATCCTTATGATAACTCAAAAGCTTCTCATTTTTCAACCCAGATAATAATCCAGTCATTAGGTTTTCCCTTTCCCTTTCCCTCTTCACTCACAGTCTCTCTTATTTTCACATTCAGAGGCTTTTATTTTCTGTCCCCTTCAAAAGTAATTTACAGCACTTTCATCAGTTCTCCAAGATCATGTTTGAAGGTGTTTTTTCTGTTCTGTGAGAGGTATCTTCTCACCATCCTCCCCTCACAAGATGACATTGCTTGGTGACAGAGGCTGTCACAGCACTGCCAGCACCATCTGTGAAGTTCCAGAATCTGACAGTGCTGGCCTGATATGCTACGCTTAAAGTGGGGATGTTGGTAGACACACATGCTCTGCACCTCCCTGTGGTCACAAATTCCCTCCTACTGTGCTCAGGGTCACAGGCTGAAGGGATCAGATATGGCAAACCTTCAGAACACCTTGGGCTGAGACTCAGGGCAGCAACAACCTTGCCTTGACTAATAATGGTCAGTTCTGCAAACAAGTGGCTCCACTCCTCTCATAATACTCTTTACTTTTGTGGGGTGTATCTGTTCACCTTTAGGAATTTGTGGCTCTAAAGGGGCTAAATACAAACGCCTCTATTCCTGATAAAGCAGGTGATGGTCCCTCTGACCATGGAAAAAAAAAATATAATAATAAAGAAAAAAAATTACTTTGACCCAGGTAGCTTCCAAGCACATGCTTTACAAAAGACATTTACTTTCTCACCCATGCTACACTCTTT